>NW_026623293.1:0-49567 GCF_030028575.1 Malurus melanocephalus
ATGATTAACGCACGAAAAAATCTGGTTAGCTTCCACCAACATACCTTCCTTTGAGAGCAGCCCTCTTATTTCAGTATGCATTGAAACAGGTCACAAAACTTCTGATGCCAATATATATCTCCTTTTTAACTTTAGTGGGCTTTGGATTAAGCATTCAAATAGTGAAAAAAAAAAAAAAATCATTGAAGACTTGAAGAACGATAAACTACACCTGAACTTGGGTCACTGAGTTATTCCCTCAGTTCTACCATAGATCTACTACGGAAGAAATGGTTGTGTCTATAGCCTGTAGGTGTTGCATTCAGTAAGCAATAGGGCAGAAAAACAATCTTTTAAGAAGTTTTCTAGAATGAAAGCAGCAATAATATTTAACTCTAAACTCTCCATTATAGATTCTATTTTATTTTCCAAAAGAGAAGAAAAACACTTTCCTCTTCCTCACCCAAAATAAAAGTAAAAATTACTAAGTGAGTTGAATTGCATCATTACATTATTCCATAATTAATTTCATTTTGGAAAGAAGAAAACAATGTAAGACTGCTTTGTTGAATTAAAGTAAGGAATTCTGACAGACATTTCAAAATAGCAGGCATGTATGATTTCCATGAATACTCTGAAGAGCAAATGTCTATCATCCGCCCTCCCTCCCTGAAAAAAAAAAAAAAAATAAAACCTGACAAAAAACTTTCAAACTGTTAGTTATTTAGTTAATATAAAGAATGCCATCTACCGGCAATAACAATAAGTAGCACTGTTTACAAGTTGCTTGGTGGGGTAAGGTTGTCACTTTCACGCATTGCAAACAAGCCCAGAGGTCATTTATTTAAAAAGAAATCTCTACATTTGAAAGAAGGTGTCATGTTCCAGGTTTCTCTTCAATGCCTATTCTTAACCACTGCCTTGTTTGCAAACAAGTCCCTAGAGGGAAATGACAGACTGTGTTCACAATCCACTCGGGATGAAGGATTTTTGTGTGTTCCACAGCCTTATACACAGTACTGGCAGTTACTAAATGGACATCTCCCACAATGAGAAGAAAGACATGTAGAACAACGAAAGGGTTGTTATTCACAAATTAACTCCAAACACACAGTTCCTGTGTTGGTCTGAATCAATGAGGCAGAAAATGCTGCAAAAGATTGTTGAGTAACTGCTAAAGGGACCCCACCAGCCATAGTTTCACATTCAATTCTCGGTCCTACAGCTTTTCAGAACCATCCATTGTTAAAGTGCTGTCATTTTGAAACATGTAATTAGGCAATGACTGATTTTTAATAACTAAAGTAGATACTAGTTATTCATTAGAGTACATATGAGAAAGAAAGGGTGCTCATATTGCGCTTTATAAAAAATTAGGAGCAGCATTTCTTCAGATACTCTATCTTTAAAACCATGATTATGATCCATCAGGGAAAAAAATCCCCACAAACCAACAAACAACAACAACAAATCCAAAACAACCAAAAATCCAAAGGTTCAAATAATACCAGAAATGTTTATTATTTATTTTGCCTGCCTGTCTCTGCTTCTATGTCTCAGAGGGACTAGATTATTATGTTTACGAAACAGCAGCTCTTGAATCTGTCTTGAATCTGTCTTTCTGAAAAGCTGTGTAATGTAAGACAGTTGTTTTGCTTGGTTTCACCCAACACTATGCTTTAAATTTTAGAACTGGAGAGCTGAGGCAACAGTAAATTTCATTGAAAGTATGATTTAATCAGAAGCATTTATTTTTTGGAGTTATGTCTTCCTTTATTGGCTTTACGAAGTGTGATTTAGATGACAAGCTAAAAAGAACAAAGACATGGACAAATATCTAACTTCAAGTGTGCCATAAAGTAATTTTCCTAACAGAACTGACAAAGCTGTCTCCTGAAAGTATTCTGAGCACTGGACAAATGAAGGTGGCAAGGAAAGGGCAGAACATTTGAACCCACAGGCCTATTACTTTGTAAAACTTCAGCAGTTCTTATAAAAGCACATTAGTGGCACTCAGGAAACAAAAATGACATAATGTATTACAGCAATTTCTAGTTCCTTTTTGTGAAACCCTGTCTCAAGAAGAGAATTGCAAATTCTGGGACAAACATTTTCACTGGGAAGACTTTTGCTAGAAATTTCTCAGTATGGAGATTAGCTTTCAGCCTGACTTTTCCTGGCTTTGAACTGCCCCTGAACTTTGCACAAGTTTTCTCCAAAGAACGATTGCAGAAAAAAATTTACCTTAGAGTTATTGTCCAAGTTTTCATATAAATACTTAGACTTATATCTAAGAAAGGTTTTAGAAAGTATTTAGGCATTTATTTGCTAACTCTGCTTCCCACTATTCCCTGCTAACTGCAAAAACTGTCAATGAGAGATCACAAGCTACTCCCCATCAATTGCACAAAATTGATACTCCCCATCAATTGCACTTCTGTCCACTTTCCTTGCTTTCATTTAAAGTATTTAGTCCAGTCTGTACTCACATCTCATAACATACAAATATCTCTAAAAGCATGTAAAAATATAGAAACAATTCCATACATCTGTCTCCCTCAAGGAGCTTGTGCTGTCATTTCAGTTTTCCTATGTAAAGCAAGGATGGAATTGCTTATAAAAACACAGGGAAAAAAATTCTTTAGAGCACTATCCACATAAAAATGTTGCCGTTTTATAAATAGGTCTTGATAGACTTTTAAAACTCTAAAGAACATCTTTTTACATACAGTTTTACTTAACAGCAATTCATAACATTTCCTTTTTAGTTTTATCAGAAAAAAATGTTTTGAAAGATTTTTTTCCTTAAAAATCATATATTGATCACTATGTATATTAACACGAATGAGAACAGGGTATCACAGCAACCTCTGAAAGTAATACAGTAGAAGTTCAGTTTAAATATCAAGGTCATGTTGATTTAAATTCAGCATTTACTCAATGTATTAACTTCTAAAAGTTTGTGAAAAGAAAGATGGATTTTTGTTCTTGATAGTAAAGGCTACATACCCTGAAAATGAGATTAACTGACTTAATCTATTACCTTTAGATTATTCTGACTCTTAGAAATACCTAAATCTCTAATGCACAAGTCAGTGCTTCAATTAAAGTTGGTAAACAGTACTTCAGAATTTAATAAAGCAGAACATAATTATTGATATCAACATCCAAGTCCATTTTTGACTACTAGAAAAATAAAATTGGCTTAGCTTTTTATTGGCTTTCTTCCTAACAGAATGTAAAGAAATTTTTAATCTTTGCTCCTATGTGCTCCAAATACCCTGCTGATACATAGTTACCATGGGAATGAAATAACTCATTTTGTACCATAAGAAAAACAAAGTAAAATACTTGCAGAGAAATAAGGAACTCCTCAAATAAGAAATTATGAAACAGATAAGCAAATAAGCATTGATTAGGTTAGAACCTGATCAAGTCTAAATCCAATTAAGGAAAAGGTTGAATGTCATTATCACCACAAAAAGCTGCACCTCTAAAATTATTCCCTCAAGTCCAGGCTTCCTTTCCAAATAGCAGATCATAGAAAAACACTTCATGGTGTTCACCACCAACCTGAATATTTGCAATTCTTAACAGTTTTCAGCTTAAAAAATGTTTTTATTTGAAATCAATTTTCAGGGTTTTTCAGATATTTTTCAGTAAAAATTTTCATATGCACAAAGCACAAAAGAAGGAAGAAATACAATTAATCAAACTGGAAACCTATTAATCATCTGTCATACTATTAAAAAGAAAAAAAACAATTTTGGGTCAGAACTGATCCATTTATTTTACTCAAGTTGCTGTCTTGAGGAAGGCACAGAGCAAGTAACAGATTCAGAGCAAGCAGTGGGTCCTTGACAAAGTGTGCTGGAAACCCTTGTCTTTCTTTCATCTTTTTCTGAAAGCCTCCAGACACCACACCAACCTCAGTGCAGAAAGAAAGTCAATCTTCATGAGAATAACAACAGTACAGGACTTGAGAGATGTCTCTTTACTGGTCAATTAAATGGGATTGGGACAGTTCCCTGGCACTGAGGCCAGTTGGGGTGGAAGGGCTGGCATCTGAACGATTGAGGTGTCTCCCATGGAAGTGGCCTCATCCGGTGCCTGGGGGTGATCCAACTATTTCCCTTACTAGAATACATGTCACTGCCAAAGCAGCTCTAAGCCCTACAAAAGGCAAGTATTCAGAAAAAGGACTCTTATCTGCATATCAGCAGCAGAAGTTCTTTGATCCAGCAGACTTCTATCAACTTTATTTATACTGTAGCAAGACATTAGAGTTGGGGTAAATAATTTCAGAAATTGGCAGGATTCACAGAACCCAAATCTAAAGGTTAGCCTGAAAGTAATTCTTTTAAGAACAGTAGGGATTATGACAATTCATCTCATAGTAACACAGAAATACAGAAGGAATGGGCAAATCGCTTCTGAATTAGAAATACCATCATTCCACCAAAAAAAAGGCTGAAGTATCTCATCAGTATTTTGATGTCTAGATGAATTTGAGATGAATCTCAACCAGAACATTCCTCTGTGTTTGCAATTGCTAGCATCTATTTAACGTGATGCCTTGACTCTGTTGTGCACACACAAGTCAGTTCTGCATTTCCAAATGCAGGTTGACTCATGCACTAATGTTTCAGTATACATACATTTCTTATGGGGATGAGTAAACATTTTGGGCAGTACAGACTTTAATCTCAGTTTTTGCTGCACCATACAACTTCATGACTTTACAGGAGATATTTATTCCAGTAAACAAGCTGTGAAATCTAATCATCTCTCCCACATAAACATGTGCACACATCTCAAATGGTTTTTTTTTCCTAGAGATTCTTTCAGAATGTTTCTTGTTAATGTGATTAAACTAAAAATACTTGATATACCAAAGTCATGAGAGAAGGTACTTAGAGGTACTTCCATTTTAAATAGCTGTGTTGCTTCCACAAATGCAAAATGAACTTGCATCTATGTCTCATGTTATATGCATTGCAAAAGCATTCCTTCTTACAATTATCCATATACATTGCAATGAACAATTTTTTTGTCAGTGTGAATTGTTCCCATATCTCTGCAAGTACTCAAGATGTTAATAAATCCCAACTTCTGGTCAGACATCATTTTTGAAGTGAACCAAAATAGGATGACAGTTTGGAGCAGTAGAGATCTAATCTACTTTAAAAACTATTATTAATTTTAATTGGTTGTATCTTCTCTGACTGGAATGAATAGCTTATATTCTACATCCTTATATAAATTAATTATAATAAAAGCAAGTATATTTAATGTATGTTAGGCATCCTTCAGCAGAAACTAAAGAAACTTCACCTCAAATTTCTGTCAGTATTTACTGCTTAAGAGCATGCAGTTTCTCTGTCCAGCAGTGACAACAATGTATTTGCTTTCGAGGCTCTACAAGCACACACCATCCATCAAAGGCCTCGATGTGCTGTGGGTCTATCTGCAGCTCACTATCTAATCAAATGAAAGAGACAGACCAGACAAAAGATTTAGAGGAAGTCTAGCATAAATGAGCATCAGTCCAGTCTTTGATTAGGTAGTGGTGATTATGATAATTACAGCAATCCACTACAGGAAAACATTCTAAAATTGCCAGCCTGTAGCAAAGTGTAGCACTTGCACATATCCACTTTTTCAAAGCTTTGCCTGAACTTTTTCAATATTAACTATGTCCTTTCAGTTGTAAACAGCAAAATTTGGATGGATAACTTAAGACAGTGATCTATTACATGTTATTTATGTACAGGTGAATTGATCTAACATATAGTCGCCATCTACAGATATAAATCTCACCGGAATGCAAATGGAACAGGCATTGAAAATTTAACCCAAATTCACGCATGGTATTAGGCAAAACTATTATTTGTCAAATACTGTTTTTTTGGATAACAATATTTCAATACTGGGATTTTTATATAATATAAACATAACATAAATATGATTTCTTTTTCTTGGTTTGCCTTCTGTAATATGTTCTTTGTTCTGCTAAAGAAATAAAGGTCAAGAAATGTGAACAAAACAGCACAGCCTGAAAAAAGGGCCAACTATATCAAAAGATACACTAATAATCACTGAATACTGACATGCCAAAAAACAGCAAACGAGAGTCATACCAATTGAAAAGGAGAAGATATAGGCAAAGAAAATGAAGTAAGACTGGGATATAGAAAAGACTATGTACAGGAAATAACTAGCTGTCAGAAAGAAGGCAATCCTGGTCTTCAAGGTCTTTCACAGATGCCTTTCACAGATGAAAAAAGGTCTTTGTCTGCTGGAGAAAGACAATCAAGCGAACAAGAAACAGGAAGACAACATCACAGACGAAAGGAAATTTGCAATGTGCCCAGCGCTTGTAGCAATTTGGTGGCACTGACTGAGAAAATAAGAGGTATCTTTCATGTGGTCAGTGCTTATAGCCATCAGAAAAACACATTCCTCCCCTAGCACTAAGTCTGCTATTTTATGGATTTGTGCCTTTTGTACCTTAACCATTCTGATCCTTCAGATTAACCTTTCTGAAACCAGCAACCCAAATACACTCCAATAGGCATATTGTAAACAAAAATATGTAAACTGTCTGTGATTAGCAAGGCCTTCAACCCCGAAGCTTCCTTCTGCTCTAAGGAAGACTGCAAAGCTTCATTTACATCCTTTCTTGATCAGGTCATCAGACACCTACCACATTCACAGTAAGTAATTACATATTAATATATCACACATGCATAATCAGATATATCATATGCAAATAATTGATCTGGCCTCTTGCATATTCATTTAAACATCAGATTTTGTTTTGTCTTATACTGCCTTTCTTACTGGTGAGAATAAAATGAAATGTATTTGAATGTACACATGCTATGTTGAAAAAGAGCATGTCACATTATTGCCACTGTGAGGTGCCATCCATGGTAGTCCACTCTACCACTCTACCAGCCACTGCTGCCAAGGTTTAAAGATTACTTTGTTTTATCCCACAGTCTTAAACCCTAAGTATCATCCTAAACCAGATATATTACTTTTCCTCAATTCTTTTCTGCTTCTCAGAATTCTCACCATGAAAACAAATAAGAAACTTCAGAACAGTAATAATTTCGATTGCAGAATTACCTCATTCTTAGAATATCACCTACATCTCATTAACACACATCTTCCAACCTCTTTCTACCAGAATAGATTTAAAAAGCACTTATGCAGAAACAAAGTACTTCATGAACTGTTTTTTTTATTACTGAGTAATAAGCACTGCAAGTAAGGGYTCACTGAAGAAATTAAATGTTCTTGTGATTTATAGTCTTAGTTCCTTAGTTCCTCCATCTCTTCTTGATGTCTTCCAAATAAGCAACAGCATAAGGTGAAAGTAACAGCAAGGAGTGCAGTCAGTGGATCACAGACAAATAAGTAGCTTTCTCTGCAGAAAAAAAACCTGAACTGTTGAGCTCCTGAACACATTCTGATTTAAAAAGCAAAAGCAAAAAAATGAAAAATTTGAATTCAGATCCTTTTCTAACACAAGAAAGTTTCAGAGGATCCTGCTTCAATTAAGAGACAAAGGCTCAAACAGAGCCTGATTCAGCTGTTTAAAATCAGTGATCTAAACTACTGATACACAAATCTAAAAGGAATGGGATGCAACCATTTATTTCTGTTTTTTTTTCTTAGACTTCAACAAACAACAAGTGGAGTGCAGAGTGCTAGTCCAGCAAACAAAAGTATTCCAAATTGTATAACAAATACTGTTACACCAGCTCATTCAGCATTGAAGTAATAGCATAGCAAGAGTGCCTCTCTGCTTGAAGCACACAGATGTAGAAAGGAGCTCGATCTCCAAGTTGATGAGATGAAAGCTGGAGATGTGACACATGACTTGAATTTGTGTTCTGCTCGTGTTACACCAGCTAATAATGCCACTTGCTGCCAGGCTGTCGACTATAGTGCTTTAATTAAGACCTCCTTCAGAATGCAGGGGTCATGCAAAATGAATGAAAACAGCATGCCAAATTCAGAGATGATGTACATTAGGGTAATTTACACTTCAATTAAGCAGCCCAATTTGCATAATAAGAGGCTGCAGTAGAGCTAGTAGCAGGGGTAGTAACCTAGATTTTACCTCAGGATTGTTTACACTTTTCTGCTCTGACCCCATCCTGTCATGTAGAGAGTATAGTGAATTATTCAAATAGCAACTTCTACTATCATCTTCCCTTACTAAGTCAACAACCCACAGGCTTTAGAAGCAATATTTTTCTATAAGTGTCTGAGAGAAAAAGGAAATGGTTTTTGTTGATCATTTTTGGCAGTATCATGCTAGAGTGGGACCCCGAAGTCCTTAACAAATAGAACAAAAGAAMCAGAACTGTGAGAACATAAAACTATAGTAAATAAGAATCCAGTGATAATAGAAGAGAGCTAATTCTCATAATGTGGCACATGCCACCAGCTAACCTTCTGCCCTCTTAAGGTATCATACCTAATGTAGGGACTTACTCCTCCATTGGAGAGATGAACAGATCAGCAGTACCATATTACAGTTTGTATTTCAAGATCTAAAATTATTGAAGATATACTGAATTACATCATTTGAAGGTTTACATGAAGCTGTAGTAGTTAATGATCCAACCCAAAATTTATTTACAAGCTGAATATTTTATGTCCCATTTTTTGTCAGTATATAAGAATTTTGTCAGAATCTAAGACTTCACAAAGGTCAGAAATGAACTGTGTAGTTAGACCTGGTTTTAGGCAGCTCTTTACCACACTGTTTTTATCTAGTTTCCATCCACTCTTGTCAGTACACAGATAGGACTATCTCCTGTGTGCTCCTCTTTCCTTCTGCATATGTTCTGTATGTTTGATCAACTGGAATTTACAGCAGCTGATACAACTTGTATGCAATGAGATGTTTCAGAGCAGCATAAAGTGCACRCCAGACACAAAACTCCAGAAAAGGATSAAGTTTTTGCAGCAGGCACTGCCCAATAGCTCTGCTCTTTGGATTCTTGCTTTCAGACTTCAGGAGATGGGATCTTGCCAGACTGGCAATGGCATTATAGAGCACACGGGATTCATTCACTGTCTTAGTTCACAAGGAATTTTTAATAATGCATTGAACAGTGTTGTTCTTCCATTAAGTCAATCAAAATCTAATAATTTTAAGTAGGGAAGAAGCAGCAAAGTTACTTGTAACTGTCAGTAAACTTTCAAAATSCCACACAGTTTTTGAACTGATGATTTAATACTTTGAAAATGGAACTTAGGGGTTTTTTTTCAAAAACAAGATAAATCTTTTCAAGAACAGAATCAAAAAATCCCTTYATTTTTCAGTTAACCAATGCTAGAGCATGAGTGCAAGGAGGAATTTCACCAATAAAGAAATAGTTTCATTATCTCCATGTGGCAAATAAATAAAAGCAATKATAGAAAATATATTTAAATWGTAAAAGACAATACCASTAAGAAGATTTGTCATTTATCTGTMTTTGGAAATCTGCCATGGAATGGCTGCATTCACCAAGGGTAAGTGACAAAAACAAGATTATTTTTAAAAAACCCTCTCATCTATTATTCTCAAAACCTACTCTTTTTATTTTCAGTTCCCTTCCTGAAGGCTTTTTTATGAAAACTATTTTTAAATCTGCTTTKTACCTGAAGGGGAAACTCAAGAGAGTGATGTGCATTTTAAAGAGAAAAGTGGTATGTCTTGTCCCTTAATTCTGACAACAATATACTATSTCTTTATTTCTAACCATAATGATTTTTTGATATGTCTTTTCCTTTGTCTCTGTCACTGGTCTTGGTGTACAGTGTGTTCTTAAAAGTGACAGATTTTCACTGTGAAAAAAATGAAAGTATTATATTGACAGTTAAAAGTCATGCAGCAAGTTGAAAAAGAAACAACAAAACAACACTCAGGGGGATAAAAGTGTAGAAGGAATTCTTCCCTTTATATGAATGAAGATGGCTAGAATCTCTCCTAATCCTCAAAAGGCTTTTTTTAGTGAAAGCAATTTTTGGAAAGTACTTAATGTGCTTTTATTTCCAAAATTTTCATATGAYCTTTCTCTCACCTTATACTACAGGAACTACTGATGGCATAGACAGCCATCATTGACATAACACGGACAATTCAGAATTCTCATCATTTCAGCATGTAAACATTTTCATTTACTACTCAGCATGTCAATATGAAGCCTTCTCTCTCCTTCACCTACTGGAGCAGCTTAGAACTATAAGACCACGGGGTAATTTTTCTTTTGATGCCTCTCTGCTCTTCCCACATGCTGACCAGCATCCATGAAACAGTTTGTTATTCCTGTGACTGGAGAAAATCAGGAAAGGAATTACAGTCTGAAAAAAGAATTCACTGTTTCATCAACTCTCAGAAGAGCAAAATGCAGACTGAGAAATTATAATTTATGTTTTTTAATAGATAACGATTACTTGTGTTCCTCATAACATCTTTTTAATTCTCAAAAAAAATTAATGTAACTTTTATGTACCCCTGATACTTTTTAGATACAAAATAAAAAAAAAGTTTTATTCCACTGTTATTTTTTTTTCCTATACCTTTTTTCTCTCACTGAGGTTACTTGATAATAGTTAAAGGAATCTGGGATGCTCAAAATCTGGGTGGCATGTGCCAATTCTCTTAGTTTCCATTGCTAAAAACAAACAGACAAAAAGTATCTAAATATAAAAAACAAAAGGTACAGATGAACAGAAAACATTTTTTAAGGAAACACATTGCATGGCAAAATCATAAATTCACACATCTACATCTCTGGTGATTCTGTTGTATCCYATTCCATACCTGAACTGCCTTACCAAAATGAGGATATGTAGTACTCAACTTCTTCAGCAATGCAGTGGATTTCTGACCTGTGCAAGGATCACTGTCCTTGCACCACAATTTTCTAATGGAAAAGGTAACATTTCCTTTTCCCTTTTGAAATTTCCTTTCCTTGCAACACAATCTTCTTTAAGGGCATCAGAAAAATTGGGCTGGTTATAAATCCATGGTTACAAATCCATGGCTTTCCCACTCCTGAAGACTTAAAGAGATTGTGTTTGATTGGAAAAYTTTATTTTGTTTCATTTGCTTGTGTCACACTTCTACCCATGACAAGTAGTGGGATTTCCAAATGGCACCAAATAATTTAACTGTGAAAGTCCAATGACAATTCTTCATAGGCACTAACYCCTACTTTAGCAGTTAAAAAACTTTCTTACACTTTTTTGATATCCAAAATATCATGGCAGAAAGGGAAATCCAAGGAGTCCAGAGTGAAAAAAAAAATATACTGTCCAGTAAAACACAGATATATAGACTAAAACAAATATCTTCCCAATTTTCAAACAAAATTGTTCATGGAAACAAAACAAGATACCRCCTTCCATTTTAAAATGGAAGTTTTCATGGGGAATTTTTGTCAAGACTGGAATGCAGAATCTCTTGTTCCTTCATTACAGCAGCTGTCTATCACACTATACCCTAAATCCACATCTCTGCCTTTTGCACTCCTCGAACACCTTAGTGATCTCTTCTTGTTTAGCAGTCAAAGTTCAGTGAAAGCCACTATTAATTAAGCTTTTTGTTGCCATGGATACTGCTTGCACTTTATTTGAGAATTATGACCAACAGATCGCTCAGTCAAATGAATTCACCTGAAAACTACTCATTTCACTGCCACTATCTCAACAGGAGAACACTGTCAGCATCATTAGGTGTTTTTTCAGAAAGCCAAGAGGCTAGAATTATTGTCATTAATGTTAAAKTCTTTAAACTTTCTCTTCTTATTACACTTAATCAAAAAGTTCAAGACTGTATTTTTATTCRAATTAAACTTGTTTTTATGATTCTCATTATTCTCCTGTCATTTGACTCTCATAGAGGACAATACAATTAAATCATAGAACTGATTCCAAGCTCTCAAGATACCCAACATGTGGTGAAGCAGATGAAAGGAGACATTTGGCATCCACAAGGACAGGAAAAAAGTGATAAAGTATTAAAAAAAAAAGTAAATAAAAAGTCAACATTCCTTTCTTTTAGTTATCATTCTTGCAAGTATGAATAATAAAATGCTGCTAATTTTCTACAGATGCCCATTTTCAACTAACTAGCATCCAAAAATTCTGTTTAAAAATTTTATCAGGAAAAGAGAAATACATTTAACTGGMAAACTGTAGCTTAATTAACAAAAAAGCAAGCAACAGTGTGTTAATGCATTGTTCTTTTAAGATTCTCCTATGCTGCATCTATGAACTGAATGAGCTGTTACACAATCACAGAGGGAGAATAATAGAATTATCACAGAGCTAACTTGGGTGGACAGCCYACCATTTCTGACTATAACAGACAGTATTAGTGAAAGAAGAAATCACAAATGGACTGACATTAAGGGTCAGATACAGTAATCCAAGAGTAGCTTTAGACCTTTCCCAGAAAATACTTAAATGGGCAGAATTCATAACAACTTCAGTTACCAGTCCTAGCAATATTCTGTCTTGTATTAACTTTTCTCTCTTCWCTCTGCAGAAAACCACATTTCACACAGCAACAGAGGAAAATTAGCAGGTCCTTTTTCTTCTGAGAAAAAATTGCTTGCAGTGTGCATTTTAAGTGTATGTATGACTTAGGATATATTTTTAGTCAAAGCTTTTGAAAAGGCTACAGTGTCACAAAGAAATGCTTTCACACAAAAAGCCAGTGGCCAACTAGCAAACTGTGCTGAAGCACAGCTCTATTTCATAGAAGACAGTCCTGCACTTAATGGGCAACTTCTTAGGCAGAGTAAATCCAAACAGTCCTTATCACAATGGTGCCACAACKCTTTACACAGGTTGAAAATCTCATCCTGCTTTTCAAAAACTGCACAGAATAAATTCATATTTTAATACATCCTTTAGTAAAGCAATTTTCAAAGCACYCTTGAAAACCTCCAAAACAAATGTTAAGACATATAAAATAAAACACAAAGCAGGAAAAATAGGTGACCTTTGTGTTCTTCTTCTCCCTTCTTCTAAGTCACAGGTTATATAGGTGTGATTCATGCASAGTAGGCCATTTTTCACTAGTGGTAATGCTGGACACAATCACAATGTAAAAATTCTTTTAACTAAAGTACATTCAAAAGGCATGAAAATTCTTCCAGAAATGTGCTTACCTCTTCCAGAGCAAGGYAAATTAGAATTTCCTTGGCATTTCTTAGCGCTTTCTTCAACTGACATTGGACAAGAACGTGGATGTTCACATTTTTTTCCAGTCCATCCCTCTTTACAGTCACATCTTCCACAATTACACTGTCCATGACCTTTACAATGAATAAAATTCAAGATTACCCTCCATTCTAATGAGGTATAAAAACCTCATAATTGGATGAACTTTTTCAAAGTCGGGGCTTCATTCAGTAATTAGACTGCCAAAAAATACAGCCAATTCCCTATATCTACTTTTGTTTCTGAAAATAGCACTGGTCTACCATTCCATTTGAGACATATTCCCTTTTCCTTTTTTTCCCTCAAGGGATGTTTTGCCACTTAGCACATGATCTAATGCAAAAGGATGTAACATTTTACCTCTGTTTGGAAAAGTGAAATGTCATATGGCAATATTTCATTTAACTTTATGTTCTTTTTCTGCTACAGTTGCAGCATCTACTCTAAGAAATATATCAATATTTATCTACTTGCAATCAATATGATCTACTAGAGACAAGCAATGTCACAACAATTCCAAGCCTCAAACCAGTGCCTTCTACTAAACAGTGATATAAAAATTATAAAATATTGAAATATTGGACATAATTCTCATTTCAATAGGACAGTTGGATATGGTTTTTGGTATCTCACTGCAAGTCTTAGACTATTCTCTGCATGTCTATTTCCTCTATGTGAATGTTTACTTATGCAGGGKTTTTTTAGTTTTTCTCAAGAAAAACTAAGAAAAAARGAAATAATTGCCCTTCTCCCTCTTTATGCTCTTTGTGTCAAGCAGTGAGATTCTGGCAATACAAAACATTCCTTGCACTGACAAAAGCTTTAGAAATAGCAAAATAAAATTCCTTGCCATAAAATCAAGCATTTGTTTTCATGAGCTCGGACAGCAGGTTAGACCTCTCACAATTTTCACATAGCCAACATTCATCAAAGGACCAAAGCATCGCTCCAGTGTCCACTTCTCTATGCATGTTCTTCGTGAAAACCATAGTAGCAGAGATTTTATAACCCTTCTAACCATACTTGCATTTTAAGACTAATTGATAAAACATTAATTTATCAGTCCACAAGGAGAAAATGGGAAGAAGAAAGTATTCTAGGAGGCATCAGAGTACTTCCCAGAATATAAATCTTATTGATTTCACAAAATAACTTTTCTTTACATTAGTTATTTGTTTTCCTTGAAAAGAACAACAGGCTTCCTCTTGTTTAGAGGGTGAGTTTAGATTAGATATTTAGGAAGAAATTCTTTACTTTGGGGGTGGTGAGGCTCTGGAACAAGTTTCCAAGAGAAGCCATGGATGCCCCATCCCTGGAAATATTCAAGGGCAGCCTGGATGGGGATTTGGGCAATTCAGTCTAGTGGAAAGTGTCCCTGCCCATGACAGGGGTTGGAACCAGATGATTTTTWAGTTTCCTTCCTGCCCAAACCATTGTGTGAATCATGATTCTGTTCTTTGCTTTCACATGTCCCTGCTGAGAGGCTGTGAATTGGATTTGTGTTCCCTGATCCAGACAGATACTTATGAGAGGATTAAATACTTTCATACAACAGTTTCTTTGCTAGAGCCACAGCAAAGGAAGTAAYGAAATGTGTGTAAATATGAACTTTCTTATGGAAGCATGTTTTCTTCCTCTGTCAAGTCATTAAAGCTGTTTTCTCTTTAAATTGAAAGAATCACTTTAATGGTGAGAAGATTTCTGAAAGACAATAATTCAGTGGCATACTGAATAGCACCTCAGGTGTTAAAAGAAGGCATCCAATTGCCAAAATGATGTACTGTGAAATAACAGTCACCTCAAGCCACATGAAGCTTCTGGAGGGAGCTGCCCCTTCTGTGATGATAAATACTCACAACAGGGCTATCAATTCCTGTCATTCATATTTTATTTATTAAACATAGTATTTCATTCAGTTACAGTAAAACTCTGTACATGAAAACATGATTTCCTACAATTTTGACATGTTAGGACAATGTGGTTTTCTGTCTCTACCTGTTAGGTAGACAGAACAAGACAAGAAAATTTTGTATCATCTCTGTTTGATAAATGTTTTAAGAGAGATGKATTATTTTCCTAAATCTAATTAAGCACTCTTGGATTCTTCACAAATCAATTTACAAATAATTGTGAGAAAAAATGAGGTTATTTTGCAGACACACCTAATGGGTCCACACTTTGTACAATAAGTAAATTTAAATAATTTTCATATAAGCAATTAAAAACCTGTACCACTACAATTCCGCTATTAAATCTTTGTTTTAGTTGCAGATTCTGCCTGTCTGCCACAATAAACCAAAATTACATCCTGTGCATATTTTCTATTTCTGAAACAGGACTAAATAGCAGGACTAGAAGACATTGTTCATGCTGTTTCATGTGAAATTGGATTTTTTTCCATAATCTATTTTAGGAATGTATACTTGGATGGCCAGGAAAGACTAAATTAGGCTTTTCTAAAACATAATGGAAAGGGAATGGATAAAAATACTTAGTGCTAAAGTTTTTGATGGGTAGACAGAAAAATAAAGCTATACTTGAGTTTTAGTTACATCAAGCAAACCRTGTAAGTCCCTCCTTTTCTATCAAAGTTTTCCTCATTTACAGTTATGTCTTGTGTAGTAAAGAACAATGTACCTGCTCTTAATCTGATGTCAAAWGGCAATATGTTCTCTCAAGGTCCTTTGTAACTGCCTGTACTTTCTTATCCTCTGCTTTCTTACAAGCATCACCATCCTGGGCAGCAGCAGCTACMAAGGCAATAATGCCCAGGAAAGGGGGAGCTCAAGCATCACTGTTTCAGTTTTGCTTTAATCTAATCAGGTTTGAAACTCTTGCACTCACCCTCAAGTACAGAACACATTTACCTTGTTGATTTGTAGCTTTGTATTCCTTAGGTCATGCTGATATTTTGATCAGTCCCTGAGTGCTAAAATCTCTGACAGCAAGTGATACATTTAAAAACTGACAAAACCCCAATCTTCCTGCTGCTCTCATGAGTGYAGCTCTACATCATTCCAGCTCTTTCATTAAATAAACCTATATAATATCTGAAAGTGGCTGAAGAGTAACTAGTAAATTAAGTCCTGAAGGTTTTCAGAAAAAGCTTTCCCCGCCCATTTAATTAGCTAGCAATTCTTCATTATTTATTTAAAAAAAAAATACAATAGTTGAGAAACTTTTCATTTTTGTAACAGTCATAGAAAAGGCTGAAAACTTTATATATCATGTTGGCTTCAGCTTTACGTCTTATTAAAGGCAACTTGTATAATCCTTCTATGGAACATCTCTCACCCTAGGAATAGGAGGGAAATATACCCCATCCTTATTGTCCTTGATCTGACTGCATTCCTCCTATTATTAATTAGGCCAGACCAGATTTCTACAGGTTGCATTGGAGCTGATAATCTCTAATCTGTAAAGTCCCYTTGAAACCACGTTCATTTGCTTTTGCAGAGTTCCTGTGTGTACAAACTGCATGCTGTGCATTGATCAAAGTCCTTCTTTCCTACTATTACCATCTTTGTTAGTAACCACATAAAATTTCATGCAAGGTGTCTCTCAGAACCTCTGTTTTTTCAAGCTGATTCATAGAACAGCCAAATACACTGCAATCCTTGGATGGATGGATGGATGGATGGATGGATGGATGGATGGATGGATGGATGGATGGATGGATGGATGGATGGATTGATATAAACTGTTTTGAATATAATGGTCTCAAATACAAGCAGAAGTAAAAGGAAGATGGATGTGTCTAAGATGTATAGTTTGGGCTACAGCCACAGATGTGCAGCTGGGCCACACATTCATATTTTTTCAAGGATTGAAGCTCTATTTGTTTTCATGTCACTTCATATTCTCAGGGTACTATTTTTCATTGACTCATTTATTTACTTTTTCTTGAATTTCTTCCTCTTGATTATCCTGTCCCTGACATATAAAATGAAATAACAAACACAATTTGATCTAATAAACTTTCAATTTCAAATTTCCCCAAGAAAKGAGATGTCTGTATTTTAAATTTTCAACCATTATCCAATTCATGTTAGGTTCAGTGTAACCTAACATGAATTGGATAATGGTTGAAAATTTAAAATACAGAGAGTATTAGAAAATACAGTATTTAAAATATAGAGAGTATTAGAAGAGAAATGGGCACCTAAAAGAATTTAATATTTACAGGATTTTGTTAAATGGCATAGAAAAAAAAATACAKAATTATGTTCTTTTAATTTTAAAAGTCTGCTCCAAGGCCCCTCCAGTGCCCCAAGGCTGATATATTTTAATACAGAAAAAATGAGAATTGGAGCACTAGGGAAGAGGAAGATCAGACCAGTTGGGATGTTTTTTGATAAAAGTACACAGAATTCTTCTTTATACACAAACCTTACCTGAACAGAAGTCATCAGAATATCTGTCATACACCGCTTTGCAGTTTCTTTCATCACACTCACAAGTATCTCCATGAATATCWCCCCAGTCACCAGTTGGGTCCACATCATGGCATGTACATTCCCCACATACACATGTCCCTAAAAATGAAAGGAAAAAAGAAAAGATATAGAGATGAAAGATTAACTGTGCAATTTAGAGTAATAGGACTTTGACAACAAGATTTTACATTTGTGAATTTTCAGCTCTCACAGAAATGCARTTTCAAAGCTGCAAGTGATAATCATGAGCATGTGCCCATCTTCTATGATTTGAAATCTTCTATCATTATTTAGTACAAATACTTTATACAAACAAATTGGCTTCCTGTTCATGTTTCTTTTTGCTGTTCATCCTTGTTAGAAGTCAACAAAAAAATGTAGTGCACAGAACAGTTGTACATCTTTGACATCAACAGCAATTTGCCCTGTCAGTAATGACAGTAAAAATCAATTCTGTTTAAATGACTTGGGCTTGGGCACAGTGGATAATTAATGGTTGTTAAAGCATAAACATTTAAACTACAAGAGAATCCAAACTAACACAGCAGAAAATGTCCAGGAGGTAATTCTTTACTTAGGAAGAACAGCAGCACAGATCTATATTTAAAGGATATTTCTCCACTTTTACCAACTCAACATTCAGGGCCACACCCTGTTGCTTACAATAAGAAGAAATTTGAATACGACATAAATACAGACTTGCATATTTTACTAATATGCAGAGAATATTCATCCCACTTACTTAGGAAGATATGAACAAAAAGAACCCCAACCAAATAAAAAAAAGATATTTTCCTTATTCAGAAATCCAAATATGTTTCAGGGCAACACACTACATTTTTTGAGATGCCAACAGGCTCGTAGAAGCAGCCTGACCTCACTGATGCGTGCAGTTCATTTCCTGCAGAGTGGCTTCACCTTCTGCTACTCTGCCAACACCTTTGTCATCCTATTTAGGTTACTACAAACGATCTAATGCATTTAAGGACAACAGGACAGGGTGACTAAGCAGTACACACTGCTATGGGCACATTCTCTAATAAAAGGAGTAGGTCTACACAATCCTACATGCATCGCATGAAATAGGAAATATGTCACATCATTRGTAGGAAGAGCTACTTCCCTGTTTAGTGCTAAAAACACTTAGACAGCCCTCAAGAAATTTGCACCTAATTTTTAAAACTTTCACAATTCAGTGACATTACTGAAGAACTAAAAAAAATCCCATCAACCAACCAACAAATAAACAAATAAACAAACAAACAAACAGAAAGAGGAAATGCCTCTGGAGAGTGATTAATCCTCCCAGAAACAAAGTTAACTTCAAAGTTAATTTGGATCAGCTGTCGTGGATGTCAGAATRCAGAACATAATCTCACCAAAGTTTAAAAATCAAAATGTTCACATTTGGACTAAGCTGGTTGACTAAATGGAGCAGGGGAAAAGATATGGAAAATTTATCTGCCTTAGCACTGCAGGAGGGTGAGCAGCAAGGTTAGCCTCAATATTTGATTTTTAAAAGGCTCAAGACCGACAAAATGAACTTCACTTATATCTCAAGATGTATAAACACAGAAAACTGGGTAAGTAGGACTAAATGGAGCAGAAATACTTTATTGGATAGCAACTTGATCTTGTTAGAAGCCTACAAAATTTTTATGAAGACAAAATCACAAATATATGAAAGGCTAAAGACATAGAAGTATCACACAAGTGTACCTTTATATAGGTGGTTGCAGCTACTCAGAGTATCAGCTACTCACATGATTTCTCCAATTGCCATGTAATTTTAAAGAAATAATCACACATTAAAATTTCAAATTTGATTTAAAACTTGCTTTGACAAGAAATTCTTTGACAAGAAATTCTTTGACAAGAAATTACTTTCTCAGTGCAAAGAAAGCATCTGATATGAAGACACTTTGATATCCATTATCTCCAGAACTACACAAAAATTTTATGCTCAAGTCCCAAAACTAAATAAGCCTACATGATCTCTTGTATTTGAGCCAAAGTTTCAATTTCCTCATAATTATGWGAAGAGAGTTTTCTAAATGCTCTCAGGATGATTAGATGTTCACAATACAGCAGGTTTTGTCAGTAGAGATGTTTTTAAGAGAGGTATCTATGTGACTCTTGCTTCTGCACTACTATAATTATTCCGGACTATTGCCAAAAAATACCAGCCTGTTTTTTTTAACTCTTTGTTCAATGAAGCCAAACACAGCAGCTAGTGAAAAACAACCTTATTTTGTGGGTTTTTTTCCTTTTTTTTTTTTTTTTCAAAATTGCTAAATTAGACAAAAGTGTAAGGTGAAATTCAAATTGCAGAACTTTATGAAGATAAAACCTCATGTAGTCAGAAAAACTGTGTGAAGTCTACCTTTCCATTTTTGTGCATTCCACAGCATTGTTACTGAGCACTTCACAGGTGCTTTTTCAGGTTTTAGTGGAAACTAAATGCTTTGTGTTTTTATTTCCCTGATCAGTTGTGCATCCTAAGTCTTCTCTAAGAGTGAACTGGCACACAGTTCTATGACCTTACAGTACCTTTCCATCCAAAGTCAAAAATCTGCTAGTATTTTATTTTGCAAGGTAGGTCTCTACAGATGCACTAAATCTCAAATTATCCTGCTCCATGTTACTACAAAAATGAAAAATGAAAATAAGTTTGATTTGCTTAATCAAAAACTGKATTTGGATTTGTGTAGGTTTATACCTAAATATCCACTTGGAAGTGGATATCCAGAGCTGAAATAGGTGAAAACAACTAGAAACTATCAGCAAACACAGTCTATGTCCTCCTGTGGAGAAAATAAAGAGTAAAATAAAAGCAAACTATATAAATATGTATAGAAGGTCCATGCAAACGACACACCTCTGTTGCTGCAGATTTTGCCATCTGGAGATGTGCATCTTTTCTTGATCTCCCAGGGGGTGATGTCACACTGGAATTCACATTTATCTCCATGCCAACCAGCCTCACAGTAACAGTTTCCACAGTAACACTTTCCATGGCCTTGAGCCAAAACAAATTTTGTACAGTGAGAAAGAGGMAAGTTTTTAAAAGGCATTAACAATTTAACTGCTTTGATCTTTTCTTTTAAAAACTTTTAATGCTAGACTCAGAATAGAAACAATTTATATACCACAAAAATATGACAAAGGATATCTGAATTATACTCTCTCCCCTTATTTTAGAACAGGTTTTCCCTTAATCCCAGATTAAATCTAATCAATAAATACTAATTGAAATAATTATTTTTAACATTTGAAGGCTTAATTTTTGAAACTTCATAGGTAAATTTTGAAGGTTGCGAGAGTTAAAATTGAAGCACAGCTGTAGACATTAAGATAGGGAACAGACTGGGCATGTCTGAGAACACACTGTGTGTTCTTGGCTCCTCAGACACTTGCAGCAAAGGAAGCTCGATTTATTACACACCAACTATGTTGTGTAGAAGGTTTTCCTTCTTATCTATCAAGAAGATTTTAGAACATGGTAAACCAATTCATTAAGGATAATTATTACCAAAATGAATCATTAAGATGTTCATTAAACAGAACATTTATATCCCAAAAAAGATAGTTGCATCATCTGAGGCTGGATGAAGCCTCAGAGCTCCTGAACATTTTGATTTGCTAAGGTACATGAGCATTTTGCTTCATGGCACAAAGCTTTTAAATTAAGTAGCTGTTTGCTAATCTTAAAGCCATAAGTTAATTCTTTAATAGAAGGATCAAGTCAGGATCTTGCTCTTTCTGCCTTTAAGCTTAGCAGAGCTGCTTATCTCTATCACAATCTGGTCAACTTATATTCTTAAATATCAAGACTGAAAATTGTTGAATACAGTTTTTTCCTGGTTTTGCAACTACACGTGGAATTTCCATTAAAATTGTCTGGCTACATGTAAAAGAGCCAATTAATTTAATTAGAAAGTTAACAAAGACAATCCAAAATAATCCTTATTACCGAAAGGTTGATCATGAACAGTGGACAAGAAATAGAAGGTAAAATGCTAAAGGAGTGTAAAAATCTGATCTACTGACAATTTTCACAGATTAAGACACCAGTACTCACAATTTTATACTCCTCAAGTAAATATGAAATAAATTATTACATTTGCCACTACCTCTTGCTCTTGACAGAAGACAAAAACACTCACGTAGACTAAAAAGCCTTAGTTTAAAAAAAAAGAAATTATCAGGATCAGAATTTAATTTGATAAAAGATGTGAAACTTTTTAAAAATGAGAATGCGTCATGATTCAAAAAGTTTCTATAACCTCAAATAAAAATTGTTAGTCAACTTACTGATAAAAAATCAACTGAAGCTGAAAAAGCTTAGCACATCTTTGCAACTTTCCTACCCAAGAACTGATTTCCTTAAAAAAATGCAATTCCCTCGTGTTAATATTAAAATGCATCTGTATCTTAGCATGGCATTGTATGCTTTTACAGGATAAAATCTCAGCTCACACTTGAGGAAATGATGTACCTTTGACCTTCAGTTGATGTGTTCTCATATGCATTTTTGCTGCATAAGTTCTAGTTCAATACATGATTTTGCATTGTAGAGGTTTGCTAGAAAGTAAAGCAACATACAACACTCATAGGTTGTATGCATAAACTTTTCCGCTTATAACAACGCAACCATGCCAAGCAAACCATTAGTTTATAACTTATATTTCACTTTGAAAGACTCCAAAACTTCCATGAGGTATCATGGCTTCTTTACTGATCAATCCYGACTTTAGAGACTTGAAAATACCAACATTTTTTTGTCCCTTTATATCAGCATACTTGAATTCTCCATTCCTATAAAACTAGTTTTGTAAACAAATGCATTTTATCTTCTTTGGATCTTCTTTGGATCATGGCATGAGGGGATGAGACAATGGGAAACAAAAGCTAAGAAAAACATAACAATATAAACCAGCAGCCAAATAGGTGAGAGAAAAAAAAAAAAAACAGACAAAAACAGCAGTAGGAGAATTTACTGGAACTAAATGAATGGCAATTTTTTATCGTATTTGGTACCATGTGTAATGGTTAGAAGCAAATGTAAATGGAATCGCTGGCAGATAAAAATTGTTGCCCTCTGCTCATTTTATTTCAGGCAATTACTGGAATATTATACTCTGCTCCTGAATTTGGACTTCAGAGGACCATTCTGTATACCCTCATTTTAAATCCCTACTTAATCCTAGAATTTAAAAGAAAAGTTATTTTTGCCTTCAAGGCACTTGAATAAACAGAATTAATTTTGCTGTCTGTGTGCAAAGGACAGAGAAAGCTATTTTAAATAAGTACTCTCTCAACACACATACACAGAGGAAGCACTATCACCAGATATGAATAGTTCAGGAGCAGATTGGAACACTCTTGTGGGCATACAGACACAATCTGCACGTGTGCAGCTTRAAAAACATTTGTAGCACCTTCCAGCTCAAGGACAAGCCTCCTTCGCAATATGGGCAACAGCATTTATAACCCCATAAATGGTGTGTGTTGCACAATATTTAACTGCCAGGTTCCTCCCTTATAATGACACAAAAAGTACAGTTTGAATTTTGGTTGTTTTTTTATCTATCAGCAGAGCTCAATTCCATCTTATTTTCTTGCCTTTCCTATCACAGTTGAATTTTTTTTTATTCGTCTTTATCATTTCTATTCTTATCTTCTGAATTGCTTCAGACTTATCATCCTACATTCATTGTTGATATTTTTAATTGTTGTGCCTTGACAAAATTCTTTATAATCTATTTTTTAGTTTTGTTGGTTTGGGTTTTTTTTCCTATGTTGTCTGTTCTGCTTTCTCTCATCTGTGCCATGAAGCATTCACATTTCTCATATAATTTACTGAAGGCAGACACATTAAGCTATGAATTACCTTAGAAAACCATCTTGAACAATCCTCTTTGCAGTCCTTCCAAAAAGAGGAGAATGTCACAGGATTTATTCATTCTTTAGCCTTATGCTTAGCTCAATTTTGTATATCTCAAATTTTCAATTACAACTTGCAACCTAAATTCTTGCAAGTAGAACTACTTTTAAGTCATTCATTCGCTAAAAATTTCTTGTAGAACCACACAATTAATTAGCAGCCTGAATTAATCATAATTTTTTTTTACACATTAAGATACATACCTGTACAAATCTCTCCTGTTTCATCATCAATGCATTCTCTGTCATCACACTCACAAAATTTGCCATACACCAGTCCATTTCCTTCTGGGTTTGCACATTTGCACCTGCCACAGTGACATGTGCCTGTAAACATTTAAGAGACATTACTCAAGGATTGTAGATTACAGAGAGCTGTATTACTCTGTCAGAGATGGTACATATTTTATTTCTGAAAGGGCTGAAATCTAAAGATCATCCACCCAAATAAAGACAGACACAGAAATAATCCAGATCAACAAAAAGCCTAATCTTAGCTGTACAGAGAGAGCATTTGAGTGCCTTGGAAGGTCATAAAGAAATATTTGAATGAACCACACAGYCCAAAAATATCACAAATACATGAAAATTACATCAGAAACAAAAGTATGGCTGTGCCACTCATATAAGAAACCCCTTTTCCCTACCTCTGTCCCTACCTTTACTAAAACTGAAAGGGTAGGAACTTTGTGCAATGTCTCATTAGCGGGACCTTGTGGTCAGCGGTCTCACACAAGTTGTTTCAACAGTCAGTGGCATCACTAAGCAGCAAGCACAGATTCTTAAAAAAAATTAACTTCAAAACATTAATACTCCTCACATAACATCTAAAATATGTATTTTAGAAAACATGGTTACAGGAATCAAAGAAATTCTCCAAAATAGAAGTTTTATGCTGATATTACACAAGATTGCAGAAACCAGTMAATGCTTTGCCCTTATAAGCATAGCACAGCTTTTAATAAATATCAGATTAATTCAAAGAACAGAAGTATTGAGCTCTGCAAYGGACATGGCCATTCTAAAAGAGTAAATTTTAAAAATGTTTGCAAGAAGGAATACAGTAAGGTAATAATAGTCATACAAATGACAATACAACACAAGTAACATAGAGAACTAGAATTATTTCCTACCATTACTTTATAAACAAATACAAATGCAGTTTTTGAGAAAACTGTCATGTTTACAGATAATTCCTGAAGAAAAATAAAAGATAAAAGAGAAATTTGATTCCTATACTGGGTTTCTGAACAGGTCAGAGAGACTGTGCATSATAAAAATGTTCATTCCTTCCATTGCCAAAAGTGAAATTGTTCACATAGAGAACCTCAATTTCAGTAGGATGTCCTAGTTGCTCTGAAAAATGATTAGGCACAGAGTCAGAAAAGTGAAATTTTATGTGGACCTTGATCGATTAATGAAAAATATCACAATAAATTATTACTTGTGCAACAGCAGAGCACTGTTTTCGTAACATCTCATGTCATCCCTATATTTTATTGCCAATTACAAAACAGAGCTCAGACCTTAACAACAGTACTAGTAGGAAATTAAAAAGCAATCCTACCAAGACAAAATACATATGGCTACAGCCCATCAAAGTTACCCCAAACTCCCTAGTCAGTCTCATTGGAACTCCTGTTCCATTTAATATCAGCAAAAGAAAATCATTTATTCTTCTCCTGATGCCATAAACACCTCCCCCTTAGCTATTTCGTGGTTGTTAAGCTACACTCATTTTCCTGTGAAAACTGGGGCCACTTCTAACCAAGGAAAAAAGGGGATCTTTTTTTAAGAACTTTGATTAAAAACACTGAACTATACTTATTTTTGAGAGTCAGTTTCTCATTTAGCTGTCTCTCATGTCTCTCTTGATTGCAAGTTTCATACAATCTGTACTATTCCCATAAATGAAATGTATTATTTACTCAGTATGCTGCATGCTACTAGTCTTATGCTAAAATGGTTTCATATCCTATTGTGAGAACYAACTTCTCTGTAACAAGTCCCACCATTCCTTGGGATTCTCTGCTCATATCAGCAGTGAACTCGTGTGAAATTTACTTGTATGAAAATGTATGGACACCAACAGAAATTAAAGACCAGCAAGAGTGACCAGAAGTTGGGTTCTTGAAAGGTTCTTTCACTCGGTGATCAGTGTAATGGAAAAAACAGAAGGCAATTCCCGGTCTCAAAACTTGATGGTAGAAAATACCCTTAAAATTGTACCATTCTGCAGTGAAGTCTTCCAAAAAACTGTTTGTTTTTCCTCCATTTTTTTTCTTAAATGAAAGGACTTTCTATTTAAGTTAGGATGGCTATAAGATTAAACAGCTAGAGAAGAGAGTGTCAACAAATAAAAAAAAGTGAAGATGGTAATGTCCCTTTAAATTATTCAGTAGATCTACAACTGATTTTGATGACCCAGGTACAACTCAAAAGTGTCTTAAAAAAATGCACAGCTTACAAATGCCCAGGAAAAATTTTTTCAAATGCCATTTCTGCATTCTGTAAACACAAACACTTAATTGAAATTCCACCACTTCCTGTGTTAATGCCATTACTACAACATTTTGATGAGGAAAATAAATGACACAGCTGCAATTTTATCAACTCAACACAGCTATTGATAAACCAGAGTACTAAAGTAGATGTTCTGAATCAGTGTACACTACACGCACAGAAATAGGCCTATAGGAACATTTTAGCATACATACAGTTATTTCTCAGTCTATTGAAACACACTACAAAATTGCTAGCTAGAAATTGCAATGATCCTCAAGATAACACTGGGAGAGCATTAAGGCATGAAAAACAACAAAAGACATCTTACCTGCACCAGAACAGATGATATCTTGAGAATTCTTGCACATTTCATTGCTTTTCTTCCTTGTAAGATTGCAAGTAGTGGGATACTGACAAGCTTCACCATACCAGCCTTCATCACATTTGCACTTCCCACAGTCACACTTTCCATGGCCTAGCAAAGGAAGGAAAGAGTATGTCACGTCCTTTTTTTTTTTTTCATTCAGAAAGTGGTATTTTTTTATCCAGCTTTTAAAATAGATTGTATAAATTACATTTTAAATGAAGATGATTAACAGACTAATTTAATGTAGTTCATATGCAATTAAGAATAGAAGGGCTTCTCCAAGGGCAAGTCCTGCTTGACCAACTCAGTGGCCTTCTATGATGCAGTGACAAGTGAAAGGATTTTATCTGGAGCTCTGTAGAGCCTTTGACAGAGTCCTCCACAGCATCCTTCTCTAAATTGAAGAGGGATGGATTTGATGGGTGAAATGTTAGGTGGATAAGGAATTGGTTGGATGGTCAMATCCAGAGGGAAGTGGGCAACTGCTCAGAGTCCTGAAGGACACCACTGCCAGGTGTCGTCCCACAGGGGTCTGTACTGGGAYCAGTGTTTTTTAATATCTTCATTAATAGGCAAAGGGATCAAATGCATCCTCGGCAAATCTGCAGATGTCACCAAGCTRAGCAGTGCAGGTGACACACCTGAAGAGGGGGATGCCATCCAGAAGGACCTGAACAAGCTCCAGAAATGGGTCCCTTGAAATCTCATGATGTTTAACAAGACSAAGTACAAGATGCTGCACCTGGGCTGGGGCAACCCTGATATCAGCATAGGCTGGGGATGGAGAGATCGAGAGCAGCCTCACCCCCAAGGACTTGGGGGTTCTGGTGGATGAGAGGCTGTGGACAATTTTCACTGTTTATGTTGCACGTTAAATATAATTTTTCACACTGACTTCCAGATGCAAATTGTTATCACTTCATTCTTTAGCATTCCTATACAATTTTAGGTAGCAAATGTGGAAACAATTGCATCTCTTTTCAATTTGAGCATTTCATTTTAAGATAAATGTCTTTTGAATACATATCTGATTTACAGAAGACTCCCTATCACTACATYTTAAAAACAGAATCAAATTGCTGTCTGTTTTAAATGCAACTGTTTCTGTGGTTAGAGTCTGCTGCCTGTAAGAAGGATTTTAAATAACTGTTGTAAATAGACAATTTTAATTAGAAAAGTGAGTCTCTTTTCTAAATACAAAATGAAACTTTGCTTGCTTTCCAGTATGGTCCTAAGACAACATAAAGTTAAATAGCTGCAAAAACATAAACCAAAAACATAAGAGAACCATGTTAGTTTTGGTTTTAAAACATCAGCTGTCACCTTAAAAATTACTGAATAACTTGCTTTTGGTAAAGGACAAGAAAAAGAAAAGGATCAAAAAYATACAATATAAACCTACTCTTGTGATAACTCTGCTTCGCTGACAGACAACAGCAAAAGGCAATTCAGAAAATGGTGGTAAATCTTAGGCTAGCTTACAAAAAAACTGAAGACAAAACATAAGCATTTTCCTTCCTTTGAAGTGTTACTTGACAGTATGACTTTGCATCCTTTATGTTAGGCACTCTTCTGATTTGACAGTTTGATGTCTGCTGGTGAAAAAAAAATATTCCAATAAAAGCAGGACTCATTTTCCTACTCCCATGTCTAAATAACAGAGTAAGGCAGAAGCCACTCCTTATMAGTTATCACCAATGGTCCAGCAGCAGTAACCTCTCTCAGTTACAGATGCACTAATCTAACACATGAGGCATGAAAGAAAAAAATAATTCCACTTTAAATGTACACAGCCTGTTTAAAGAAGATTAATAAAATACTTTCATGAAAGTGGTTATACAGAGCAATTTCTTGGCTTTATTTAACAAGAAAATATTAAAAAAAAAAAGAAAAATATTTATTAAACTTTGAGAAGTGATGAAAGATCACTCACACRCAAATGAAAGAAACTATCAGGAATCTAACTAATATGAATTTGTAAGATTGTACATGTGATTTTCACCTTGACCATCCCTTAAAATATATTAATTGTGCCATTTGTTTGTTTGGGTTTTTTTTAAATTGTAAAGCAATGTGAATATTCTGCCCAAAAATTTGGGTGGGATGGTTGGCCTACACATTGAAATGTAGAAGGCCATAAAACCKCCTGCAATAGCTTGTACCCCTTGCTGCCTCTTCCCTGTCACACGGAGGATGCAGTGGATCTGCAAGTCAATTTGACATAGGAATCCTCTTCTTGCTTATTTCCCACACCCATGTGTTCCAATATTATTGTCTTCCTCATGGCAAAAATAATACTGTGAAGAAGTACAAACCAAGTATGTCACAAATGGTAAGAAAATTAGATGCAGAAGTTTGCTATTGGATTTAGATTTCATTCRGAAAGTTTTTCGTAGGATACCACTGGATATGTACAAATTAGTGCATTATTTAGAGAGCAAGTAATATTATGAAATAGTAAATAAGAGTAACTAGTACTAAGAAAGCTATGAGGAAAGATCACAACTTCCCAGAAAATAAATTCTAGCAATAAAAGGTAGATCCAGGTATTTGACAATGAGACATATAAGAAAAGTGAGGTCTGAGACCTCACTAAAAAGATGGTCAAGGAAGCTATATCACAAATTGATGACACATTTATTCAATTTCTTGAAAAATAGCTGTAACACAAATAAATACTAAACATAAGTTCACTTTAAAAAAACCAAAACAACATCAACAAAAACCCAGAAAATAAGGAAATAAGGAAGAGTCAAGAAAATGTGGTGAAGAACTTGCAGCTTCAAACACGGTGAGAAACTTTTCTTAAAAAAAGGCTCCATTTCTAGCTAGATGAGCAGTCACTTCAGAGAGTATATCTGGCCTATGCAGAAAGCTTGTAGGATGGAACATAAATCTAACATGCTAGGAAAACTGTCAGATGTCAGAAAATATATGAAGAAAGTGAGAACAGAAAATGTTAGGCAGGGTCAGATCTTGCAAAATGGCAAGTACTAAAATGTACTGTCATCATCCAAATAAAAAGAAAACAGGAAAAAAAGCATGGCTTCACCAAGCAGCAAAAACCATTTAAGATTAAAGACAATTTACAGGCAGTCCAAAAAAAATGAATATGGGAATGTTGACTATATTAGTAGTAAATGCAGTGTGGCTAATGACACACTCTGTGGAAATGAAAATTACTCATCTAAGATGAGAAGAAAACAAAGACATAAAACAGTTTTTAAGGAAGTGTCTAGACCAAGAGTGCAAGACCCCGTAATCTCCATTCGMAATACTTGTACATGMAAGGGCAGTCCAACAACAAAGACTTTTAATGAATCTATCAGGCTGGCAGTCAAATGTCTGAAAAAAACCCCTAGCTTTTATTTCATATAAGGAAAAGGAGTGTATATGGTCCAGACAACATAAAAACAAGTGCCTGTGGCCTCATGAGCTGTACTAGGATTTGAAATAAACTGTGAAGCATTAYTGCAAAGCTAGAGACACTGAAGTAATGAAAATGGAATATTATGAATAACAGCTTTACCCCAAAATAGATTATCATCATGCAAAAATACCTAGTATATCTTTTTATGAGATAAAGAATAGTGTAAGAGAAGAAACATGGAAAATCCATGTGATAAGATTGTATATGTTGGATACAATGCCACTCAAGAAAAGAAGAATTATTSTGGACAAAATGCTCTAGAAATGCAGAAGAATCACAACACAGTTTAAAGGAAGGAAACAACATTAGGACAAAACAGGATATTACTGGAATATAAGATGGCTGGCTATGTTTCAAATGATGTCTTTGGAACTGTGTGYGTTTTACTGATACTAATACAAAAATTCAGATAATATCAACAATAYTCAGCAATAACAAACCTGCAAAACCTCAGTAGAAAGGTGAAGATGAAAGATCATACAAAAATAACTGAACTGAAAATCTGAAGGACTGAAGTAGTAAAAAGTGGATTGAAACAGGAAATGCAAGCACAGGATCACACACTAGGGACAAGCAAATGATGTCACAGGCTGATACCTCCCCAGCTGGAAACCACAAGAAAAATGTGAYTGCATATTGCCATCAGCTCTGGAAAGATGGTGTGACTAAATCTTCAGCTGACAAGGGTCTGAGATGTACCCATTGAAGAGATATCATCAGGGATAGGAAGCAGTAACAAATCTGCATTTGAAATTATACACACAATGTATGTGATATGGCTCTGAGCCCAGTTTAACTTTGAAAACTGTCATTAGGTCTCTAATCCTTGGAAAACCRAGTCAAGTTTCCCAGGGAAAACATTTGCAGAATTTTAGGCATGTGCAAAGTTACRATTGGCTGGGAATTAAAACATCTAAGCAGAAAGATATTAATTTAAACCACAAGCATATGGCTCTGATCACTCACTTCTGCACTTAGAAACTTAACCTCATCCTAAGTACCTTCTAAAAATATTTTTCTACTATATATTTGCATGCCTACAGGTCCAAGAGCAAAGGTGAAAACGTAAAAACATCTGACAAAAAGCTCTGAACCCACATCTGTATTGCCCGTATTCAGGGCATCGATTTGGAAGCCGCTTTTGCTGAGCTCTGTCTGTGATCCATCACGAGAGACAGACCTTCTGCAGAGTGACTCAGGTCCTGTGTGGGCTGAACAGTCTGCAGAGGTTGYCTGTCTTTCTTCACTAAACTGCTGGGAAGCTGGGACTTTGGTGCATCACTTGTATGCATGTTTGCATGCAAATAGAGATTCATTCATTCAATCTTTTGCTTCACTTATCTATACAATAATCTACATCAGGTTTTAAATATTCTCACATGCTTTGAATTAAAAAAGGAGCAGGATGTCAGCTTAGTCATAGGTTGAACTGCATCAGTTTATAAAAACAATTCTATTAAATAATTATTGGACAAACMGGAAACTCAGTTTGAACATTGCTTTCATTTCCATGTGTCCACAGAAATTGCAGCATTTAGCAGTGCTATTGTTATTTCTGTGCATCTTACTGGAAAARATCCTCTCCACTTTTGTACCAGATTTAGTTATTTTTTTTTATTACATACAAATGTTCACTGTGACAGAAATCTGCTACATCCTTGTAGTTAAACTTTCCAAAGGTAATGTAATTACTCAAAATTAATTGGTTTGTTACCAGTCAAAGCTTGGTTTGTTACCTCCCATGYTCTTGCTAAGAGCATATGTGAGTGTATGCATGTTTATCTGCCATGGCTGTCTTTTCTACAGAGCAGTGGTGGGGCACAAAAATGCAGACTCCTTAGGAACACTGAACAGAAAACAAAAAATAAGAAAAGAAGGATCTTGATGTTAAGACATTGAATTGAAAGAAAGGTTACTGGGTTCAACTCCTGTGTCTTTTGTTTTCTGGATACCTGTAGCACAAGACAACATCATCAGGAATCCAAGTGATGAGCTTAAAATCTCATATTTATAAGGCAAATATTGTTTATTGACTTTGTCATAGCAATTTGGTAACTTCTAAGTACTAAAGAGCTTTCAGATGTTACATATGACTAGAAGTAGCTAGTTTAAAAAAAACCAAACAAAACAGCCCAATAGGCAACACACTACCTTTGAAATTACAGTCACCATTTTTCTCAGCATGATTAATAGAGCACTCCCTGCCTAGAAGGAACTGTGAAACTATGGTCTGTGCTTATTAAACTGCCAAAGCTTTTAAATAAATTCTTGGTTAACTAAGTAAACACAATTGGAAATATTACCTTTGGAATAATATCTTTTTATGTGGTTATGCCATACTAGTTATAGCAAAGTAACCCTCACTTCAAAAGATGTGTCTTACTTGAGTGCAGAGATCCAGRCTGTTTGATCAGACATTAAAATACACCCAGACATCCTTGCTGYCACATATTTCAGATAACTAAAGCCCAGTTTCTATGTAAGAACACAACTGAAGGTAGTTCTCATTTCAAAATTGTAATGGAATCAATTTTCTACATGCAGGTGAGACCCTCATGCTTCTCTCTAGCATGAAGTCAGTCATCAGAAGGAAAGCAGCAGCTGGCATAATAAATGAATTGGGCACATTACCCTGCATTTTTAGCAACCCCTGAGTGATTCCYAAGTGCTTTTCAAATCTAAAAAAAYCAATTCATTAAATAGGTGAAGAAACATGAAGAGTATGTTGCTATGGATTCCTGCTTCAGATTGGRATATTAGATAGAAAGGATGATTGGGTTGTAAGAGTTCAAAATTTTGGAAAAAAAATTAAAATATTGTTCTGCAATTTTAACTTAGACTAGCACAGTGAACATGTTTTAAATATTTTTTTCCAACCAGATGACTTTCTTTCCAGCACTCAGTGAAATAGATTCTGCTAATTCACACGAGTGTACAGCTAGTGAAAATATTTCAGATTACACTAGGATAAGATTTGCAAAATGTACTATTCAATTTAGCTGAATATCAGATTATCAATAACTGTGCCTTGAACTCTGATTAAGCATTTCTCTGAATCTCCTTTTTCAGAATTGTTAGAGTTGCAGTCTCRGGGAGGGTGGGGAGGAATAAGAAGTTGGTATTATTACTTTTTTGATCTATCTCAGTATGTTTAMTTAATCTCCTTTTAGGGTTGGTGTCTTGGCTGTCTATGTTCCATATGAAAGCCAGGTTTTCTCAACCTTTGCAGCACGCCCCAGGGATTCTGCCTCTGCTGAAAGGASGCTCAGCAATGCTGGGGTTTTCACAAGAACACTCTCTCCTCCTTCACATCACAAGCACTTGTTACTCTCCCTGTATTGACATGATGAGGTTAAACTATAGATTGACCAAGAGGCCTGGTTGGAATTTAGAAACAATGCTCAAAAAMGCCAGGGGGAAATTTCAAATGAAAAGCTGCCTAATGATAGCAGAACATTCCAAGACAATTTTGCCACTGAAGCTCCTTTATCAACAAACCACAGTCCTGATAAGAATTTCATCTGAGATTTTAAAAGCAACACAGCAAGCCCGGAGACCTTTAAGGATGAAAAGAAATTTAACCTTATTTATTTCTCAAAAGGCTATTAAAAATAAAAAGAAAACCCACCACTTTGAGGCTCTCACATTAAACCAATTTATTCGTGTTTATGTAGGGCATCCAGACCTTGAAGTAGCCCAGAGTGACAGACAAAGCCACCGAGCCCTGGGCTGTGGGCAGCCTGAGTGACTGAGTCACTCTGACAGGAGCACACAAGGTCTGCAGAACATTTTGCCTCTCAGCATCTGCCGGGATTGGATTCCCCACGCGCAGTTTAGTTTATCTGAAATGGATTTTCAGAGTTAAAATAAACTAGTTATTACTAGGAGGTCTTTAGCAATGGAAACTTCATAAATGTTGTTAAATCGTGGCTTCAACAGAGGTATGGATAAAACCAAAACAAACTACTGTATATACTTCCAAAGGAAAAGCATAAAAACGATTCCTCTTGCACTTGTTGCACTGTGTGCTACAGGGATTGCACCAAACAATGTTTTAGTAAACAATTTTAAATAGTATTCTAAAATGAAAAAAAAAAAAATCAATCAGAATCCCTATAAAAATACAGAAATATTACCAGAGGTAGGTGTGAGGTCATGACTGCTGATGCTATTTAATTTTCAGGTCATAAATCAACTAGACATAGTGGATATTTCTATTATACACTTTCTACAATATTATTAATAGTATCTTTGTTTCATGTTGACTTGCACAAATGTGAATGCAGAAGGTTTGAATCTTCTAATCATCTCCCAAYACCAGTTGTGCAAATAAGCTGATTTAAAGATGCTTTTTCTAAATTTGGAGATGAAAAGGATTTGCCTTTGCAGAAGAATACTTTAAGAAAACACAATTTGCCTCAAAATCATACATGACATGTGTTAGACAAATACACTAATATAAATAAGAAACTATGGATCAGATCAAACACCTTAAAATCAGTATMTTTAGAAATGAAAATAGACTAAAAAATGAAATTAAAATCTGAAGAAAAAGAAAAAATTTAAATATTTTCCCCTGGAAGGTAGTAATACTCTCCCTATTGAGAGACTACAGTTATCTTCCTCTGCCCAAAAAGGTCATGACAAATGATTTTACTTAGCCTTGGCATTTAAAACTATACTTACTGGCAATTGCAATTCCACTGACAAGATTAGAAACTAAATTCATGTAATATTTATAAAAGACTTTTATTGCACATACTGGTCACAGTACTGTTTGTTGTTTTTTTGTTTTTTTTTTTAATATATGATACTCTAATCCTGTATTTCAGAATTTCACCACAACAATTGCTGAAAGTCCAGGAAAGATTTTCACTTTTTTACATGTCTATCACTTGGTTTAAATTCTTGGATTTTTTCCCTYTCAAATATCTGTCTCAGCAAGAGACAGATATAGGTGAGATTGTCTCCTGTGCTCTTAAAATTTCTCTCACCCAGCTCTTTGTGTCAGGTTATACAATTGTGTAGCCCTTTTTACATCTCCATCCTTCTTCTGCCTGAACATCTAACAAGGCATTAGAAATTAACATTTTCAGCAAAAAAATGTTAAAACAGTATAATATGTAATAATCTTTTTAATATCAAAGAGTTCCAGATGACATAAAAGAAGTTTTTGGAAATTCATTTCATGGCAAATTCGGAAACAAATTTTTCATCATTATTAAAAAAAAAAAAAAAAAAAAGAGCAAGACAGAAAAGGTTTCCAAATGTTTCTACTCCAATTTGTTGTTTCCAGTTGCAACACATGGCAGAGATAATACCTAGTTTTAGCACTTTTATGTACTAGACACTGCTCTGAGACCAACTGGTCTTTCATAGCTTGATTCTTTTACTTGAAGGGTCTATAAACCCCACAGCTGTATTTCAGAAAAACCTGAGTTTTATTACTAAACACATGCAATTAGTATKAATAAGTTTGTGCCTATGTATACATGCACAAACCTCAAGAATCAAAGGCAATACACATCTTTCCTCTCCCTGTACTAAGAGGGTCCAAAATACAAGAAAAAAAAAATTATACTGACATCTCTTTTTTTCTCCCTCTTAGCTATGAATTCAAATTCCCTGTAAAGAGAACTGAGTCAATTTTAATAAAAATCAATTGGATATTTTGAATGATTAAAATGAAGGAAAGCAACTCTCAGCTGAATCAGTTCCAGTTTGTTACCCTGGAGGKGGCACAAGTTGATATCATTTTAAATGTGACTCACGCTGTTTAGACAGATGATATAAATATCTGAGGAAGACAGAGATAAATTAGTTTTATCCATCAAAACAGTCTAGAGTCAAGGTTTCCATTAATAATTCAAATTTTCTATGAAAAATTTCCTACTTATTTTTAACCAAATGGTTTCTCTTTTTTTTTGAAGAACAAAAATAATCAACTTTTGAATAAGAAGATCTTTAAATGGGGAGAGTAAGTATTCTTTGGTTTCTCTAGAAGACTGCTTTTCCATGTGTTACTTTACCAGTGTAGACTTTTTCACAGATACTGCACATATCAGTATTACATAACAATAATACACCTGAGAGATGAACAATTCCTTTCCATGAGATAACTTTCAGAGATGTTAACTCTGGTGGGGTAGAGAATTGTTACGATAAAAGTGAATAAACTCGTGGGTTGGGGTAAAGACTGTTTAATAGATAAAGTAAAAGCTGTGCACACAAACAAGGCAAAATAAGGAATTTAATCACCACTTCCAATGGGCAGGCAGGTGCTCAGCCATCCTCAGGAAAGCTGGGCTCCATCACATATGACGGTGACTCGGGAAGAGAAACCCCATCACTCTGAACATCCCCCGTTCCCCCTTCTTCCCCAAGAGCATGATGTCATATGGGATAACCCTGTGGTCATTTGGGATCAGCTGTCCTGGCTGTGTCCCCTCCCAGCTCCTTGCAYACCCCCAGCCTGATCCCTGGTGGGGTGAGAGGCAGAAAAGGCCTGGACTTCGTGAGTTATCAACATCTCTGAGTTATCAGCGGTGTTTGCAGCAGATACAAAACACAGCCACATATCACATACTGCAAGGAAAACCACTCCCAAAAAAGCCAGCACAGCCCAATTTCCTGAGCCTGATCAGAATGTTGTCCCAGCCACCCTTCACTGGCTCCTTCCATGGTCCGTGGCTACACATCTTCTTTTGGGCTCCATAGACCAAATCTGACCCCCTGTGTGATTAAAGATATTGCCATCCCCCTATGAAAAACCCACAAATGCTTCAGCGTTTTTATTAAAAAAAAACAAAAAAAAACAAGGAGCACATAAATTTATTAAAACCTGTGCCTCCAAATGCCTGGGACATTAGCACTTCAGAGATAGCTAAAGATGATAAGGCTAAAATATGCCTAGCTAAGTACAAGCCAAATGTTACCAGTGGATCAGATCACTGAGGGRGAAAAAAATCAGGAAATTATTTAGGAGTAAAGCTGTTTTACACACATTGCACATTCAAAATGAATGCAGCTGCTGCTGCATATGTAGAGCATAGGCTGACACCACAAACTTGCTYTAAGGACTGGACAAGCTCAGGTTAAACGTAATAACATTTCATTTGCTACATATGAAATAAGTGGCCACACCGGTGGCCTTTGTCTTAAAGTTCTCATGTGAACAGCATTTTGCTTGAGTCAAAATGACCCATGATGGTTACTTCTGGGAAAATCCTGTATGAGGTCTGAAGGCCATCCCACTGGTGAACCTCAGAACAGACAGAAATCAGGCAGCTTTACAYGTCTAGAAATCTTTCTGATGCTGCAGAACTTAAGGTTGCCATCATCTGTGCTAATCCTTTTTTCCTTCTTGTTTTCTCCAACAAAAGGTATTTTAAACAATACCTTATGGAATCTGAGAGCCTTTTTTACTGGGATTCACAACAAACTCCAACACAGTCATGTTACAATTACTTTTAGCATTCTCTAATGAAATCCCAGACATTCTGCCATTTTCTGGTTATCTGCTGGTCAAAGAAGTTCATGTTAAACATGCCAATTACAGAAATATTACATGGAACTAGTCAGCTGGGTAAGACAGCTCCGAAGAGTACAAAAATGAATCAAATATTATTTACAGCATAGTAAACCTARTGGCCAAAGGGTCAAAATTACAAGCCTGGCACAATCCTGAGCAGTACACAGAGGAACCTATACCTAATTAAAGCCCACACAATGCACAAGGCCTGTTCAATGACCATTTAGCCACCACTGAGTCAGAAACAAAAAACTTTATGTTATTATCGCCTTTGCATATTGAGCTGGAGGGGAGAAAAGGGGACATACCCTCACAAAACAACTACAAGCCTCCCACAATGACTTCAGTTAAAAATAATCTATCAGCATCATGAAAAGTTATTCAGAAATTGTGCTTAAGAAATGACTGACTGGTGATCCAAAGACTTCGATCTTCAAACCCAGGATCTCCTAGATGATGTGCTTTCTTTTCTGAAATAATTACATTTAGTGCTGTTGATGATAAACTGTTAAYACTTGCTATGRAAGTTCTGCATATGCTTTACAAAAYGATTTATCCATAATTTCATGATAAATATAGTTAKTTAATTGAAATGGATAATTTTATTTAACAGTTTTAAAGCAGTGTTTTGACATGTGTAGGAAATTAAGAGACTGCACATTCTTCCTATAGCTCAAGATCAAAAATATAATAACCACGTCCTTTGGAATTGTGTCTGGTAGGAAATCTGGTCCCTCTCTCTTCAAAACAATGCAAATACACACAGAAAACAGAATTGGGAAACAGCAGCTTGTCACAGATTTAAATTGTTAAATACCAGCTAGTAATCCCTGAAACTGAGTCACTAATGTCTCCAGAACTTTAGCTAGCATATGGGAAAACTCATCACAAAAATAAGAGATGTATAAAACTGGAGTATTCAAGTTTGCACTAAGGTTTAAAAGCAAACAGAGCATTGCACATAGTTTTAATAGACTATTAATAGAAGAAAAAAACACGGGTGCATTAAAATTTTAGTAAATTTTTAAAATATCTGACCACATATAAGGACACATACAAGGGTCATACCTCCACATTCCAATGAAGAGCATGGATCAAAAATGAAATACAGTTCTGAGCAGATAAATTTGTGTCCACATTTATCTACTGCCAAATGTTAAACAAATGCTTCTCAGTATTTGTTTTGGCTATACCTTTCCCCCACTATACAGGTAGATATTTGTTTTTTCTTCCCTTGCTTTTTGAATACTAATCACCCCTCAACACTATCTAATATGTTTCCTATGCTTTTAGAAAAGATAAATATTTGTGAAGCTTTAACCTGTTTTGAGATTGTGGTGCTCTTTATCAGCTTTAAGAAGAATCTGAATTTCAGCAAAATAAAGATGGGTCTTGTTTCCTAGAACATGCATCAGGTTGACATTTTCTTCTACACTCAGCCAAAGCTCCTGCAGCACCTGTTGTTATCACATTCTCCAAAGTACAAACTTACCAATTCACCAAATTGTGCACTGGCTGCTCAGTTAGATTAAAACAGACTTCACTTTCCAAAGCATGGTGTATGGTATTTGGGAAATTTTATCCCTGAGCTAAAATCTACTGCAATTGCAGTGAGTCTTCAGGAAAAGGTCGGGTCTTGATCGGCAGCATCCTGACTTCTGAAAATATTCCTCATCCACTGACTTGATTCCATCAGAAGGAAAACTCAGCAAGTGGAATAATAGGAGGATTGGTGAAGAAATCAGGCATTAAAAACAGGATTCCTTAAGAATTCATTGCACTTTCTTTCCAAACAGGAAGACTGCCAGAAAAAAGGAGGTGGAGCGGATGAAAAAAAATCTACTTTTTTTTCAGATGGATCATAGAATCATAGAATTTTCTGAGTTGGAAGGCACCCACAAGATAATCAAAGTCCAACTCCTGGCCCTCACAGCACAGCACCAAGAATTTTATCATGTCCCTTGGAGCATTGTCCAAATAATTCTTGCACTCTGTCACGCTGGTGCTATGACCACTTTCCTGGGGATCCTGTTCCAGTGCCCAACCACCCTCTGGGTGAAAGTATTTTTGAAATATCCAACCTAAATCTCCCCTCACACAGGGTCTTTTTACTTCTTGCTACAGAAATCAGCACCTGTCCTTCCTCCTGCCCTCATGAGAAAACTGTAGATTGCAATGGGGTCCTCCTTCAGTYTCCTCTCCAGGCTGAACAAACCAACTGACCTCGGCTGCTCCTCGTATTGATTTCCCTTCAGGTCCTTCACCATTTTAMTGGCCCTCCTTTGGACAYTTTCTAATATCTTTTATAAGTTATATAAAGGACTATAGTCATAGAAAGGGAGAAAAATAGATAGATAGATAGATAGATAGATAGATAGATAGATAGATAGATAGATAGATAGATAGACAGACAGACAGACAGACAGATAGATAGATAGATAGATAGATAGATAGATAGATAGATAGATAGATAGATAGATAATTTATTTTGAGACAATTATGAAAACACTAGAGCCAGCAGCTCCAGCAAGCTGCTTTTTTTTTTTTTTTTCAGAGCTTAAGCCCGGAGAAAAGAAGTCTTCACCAGGATATATAATATTCTCACTTTCCAGACCCCTAAACATTTCCCAGATAACATGTCACCATTTTCAGAAAACGCAGGTATTTTGTCAAATGTATGTTAGAACTGATTCCTTCAGCTGCCTTTTTGAAAACTTTACATATTGTTCATGGCACTCACAGCTCCGCACAGCACAGTCTGAAAAAAAAATATAGGCACATTAGTAAGACAAATAAGTTACTAACCTAGGAGCCTTGGGTGGGTGAATGTGCTCAGATGTTTCTGTAAAAGGTCAGACAACTTAGGAAGAAGCTTTTGCAGAGTAGGAGCTATTATTTATATTACTTATTATTCCCATCAAATTACTTAAAGGGCGACACAAAAAAAAACCTCCTTGCCCAGAAAACAGTGAGAAAATAGCTGTCAGGTGGGAACAGAGCTCCAACTGTGATAGTATGTACAGATTACCATCCTTTTAAACAAAGAGTAATCAGCTCAGTATTATACATTTTTAAAATAACCGAGACGGCAATTCATGGCAAACTGAAATTAAGTCTATTTTTATTCCTTGGTTCAAAATAAATCAGGGAAATCTTCTCAACTAAAAGAACATAATGGATAGAAGGTGAACAGGTTGTTTTATTTGCTTTTAAAACATTGTTTCAGATTCCTAGGGTAAAAAGATTATTTCTAGGCGTGGGTGGTATGATTGAACTTCTCAGTCTCTTTATGTAGTTATTCTCCTCAATGCACATTTAAATGCAGTGCTAATAAGTAATGAATATAGAAAAAAAAAAATCCAAACAATTGAATGACATTTTCCATTCCTTACAAAGTTTGAAGCACAGGAAAAAATATATCCCAAAGTTGTAAAGTAATTTCAGGTGAAGTCTTGAATTCTTTTAATTTCAGATGTTTATTATATAATTCTATTGACATATTATCTTGGTATATCACAATCTATTATTAGGTGTTTTTTGTGGCCATTTACATTCACAATGCCCAGAAACAGCAGGTGAAAAAAATCATCTACATTTTATAAATATGGAATAAAACATACTGGAAGGCATGTAAAAGTGAGTTTAGCTAATGTTCCCAAGGTATTCAAGGTGAGCCAGTCCCTGTCTTTACACTCAGATCACACAAGTCCATCATGGTCTTGGTCCTACACTTTGCACTGTGCRTTTCCTTCGTAGAGAGCAGATGGCCAGGAAGGAATGGAACTACTGATCATACAACCAGAATTTGAACATACAGAGTACTGTAAGCAGAGAAGGAAACATAGGAGACTGCCCTGATGAAGTCAGTGGCAAAATTCACATTGATTTTCTCATGTCTGGTTTCAATCTTGAGTTTAATCACTCTTGCTCATGACAGGGATGTCCTCTCATCTAATACAACCATCAGAGGATCCTCAAAAGCTCAATCACAGCAGCAAGAAAGGAAGGCTGTTCTAACAAAGGATGCTACGTACCTTTTGATAAAAAATCTTTCACATGTACAGACAAAAAGGCAGATTCTCTGTCAGCTTTCAAAAGACAAAATTCCTAAGAACTTTGGTYATAACAAATGAAAAAAAGAAGAAGAAAAAAAACCTTCAAAAATTACAAATTCAGTAAACAAGAATCATTGTTCTTCTGAGTTTGAGATTAAGAGAATGAACCTTTTAAAGGACACAAGAGCAAAAAAAAGAGCCAAACAGTTAAAGGAGTTTCAAAAAGCTGGCCAGATAATAAAATAGTAGCTTTTTTTGTTGTTGTTGTTGTTCCCTAGGACTTTACGGTTTTAAAATATTTTGAGGAAGAAGGTGGGAGTGAAAGGTCTAGAAACTCTAAAAGGAGTAAGTAAGGACAGTTCAGAAATCAAGGATAAAAACAAGATATTTTCACTTCAAATTGAGACCCACTAATATGAACACGGGTACTGCACTCATAATTTTTCTGTTCGTGCTGGTTATTAACGCCTTTTTTCAAGCTTGACATAATCAAAAACCCATTCYATTCACAGTAAGACCTTGGATAGTCAGAGGATTAAATGGTTATTAATAGAACTTCTAGAGACAAAAAATTAACTTGGAAAAAATCTTTACTAGTCAAAAAAAACCAAGAATGCTGCAATTAATAACTGCTAAAACAGTGTTCTGAAAAACAAGAACAACTTCAAGTTCCCCTGTTCCCCTTTTGGGAAGAACAGCTTCGTTTCCCAAAGCTTTTGCAACCCTGGCTAGCTTTCTTACTCTGTGGAAAATCAATTATCACAGAAATGAATAATGTCTGTTTATTATGAACATGTTAGTTGTTCTAAGAAGCAGATCAATTTGAAAGATAGATTAGACAAGGACAACAAATTCATGCCAACACTGAAACTTATGAATATGGATTAAGACTGACTATGATGGCTTAGATAAAACAGTCTATGTGAATGCAAGATCAACAAAACTACTTTGCAAATAGTAAATAATGTATCGAAAACTAAAATGGTCATATTTCTTTTTAGTTAATATCTTCAAGGCTTCCCATACAAAAAAAAAATAAAAAAAAAAAAAAAAAAAAAAAAAAAAAAAAAAAAGAAAAAAAAAGGGGAATACATAGAATTGGAGAGGGGAGAAAGGGATAGGAACCAGGTGCAAATGTCAGTGTCTTTAAGTGGCTGTGGCAGTAGGGGTAGGCAGAGGACAGTATGAAACAGGACTCATGTAAGGAACCTGGAATCAAATGGAAAAGAAATTAAAAAGTCTGAGGGAATAAACGAAGAAACTAAGGRGAGAAAAAGAGGTAGGACCAGATGTGTAGAAAGGACTGAGATAATAATTTGGACCACAGAGATTAAAACCACATGACTTAAGATAGGATTCAGAAGAAATAAAAGACAAAAAATAAATAGGGAAGCTGAGAAAATATAGACAATTGCTAAAATATATATTCAAAATAGAGAAAGAAGCAAAAGAAGAAGGAAGAAAGCAATGACATGGAAAATGCAAAGAAAAAAAAAACCCATAAAAAAAAACCTTGGCAGAAAGAGTCAACCTTGTCAGTCAAAAGGATGAGATGTGATCACATCAAGAATCAATTCAGGCCTTGCAGAAGATATTCCCAAATAGAATGCAATTTCCCTAAAGGAAATGCCTTTATAACAAGAAGAATTAACAAATCAATAGAAGAACTGTTTAATTTTCTTGCTATTAGTTCAAATTCATGTTCTCTGCAAAGAATGTCTGAATGACAATCACTAGCAGAGCAGAATCCCATTCATATTGCAGCTGCCAATCAAAACTACAAAGCTACAATATGTATTCAACTGGGGTTTTTGGCATATACCTACAACACAGAGGTCCACAACAAAAAACAAGTYAGATCATAATGAAATAAAGCTTTAATTTTTATTTGAATATTAATTAGTCAATCTTTGTTACAAATATTTTAAGATAAATGTATGTGTAATGGTGAAATGTTCTTGGAAAARGTGGATCTTCATGAATCCATTATGAACACTACTTGGTTTAATCTCAACTAGACAGTGGATTTTTTTAGTCTCAGAAAGGCTTTAAGATAAAATAAACAGATGTAAACTATCACACATGTTTCTAATTTCTTCTATGTGGCTCACCTAAATGCATACATATTATTAAAACACTATTTTCTCTCATCTAAAATGACTGGTTATTGCTACTTTGTACAGTATCAGGAATACCCTGAAGGATGTCTTCCTGCAGCCTSTCCAGTCCACCACCACAAAGACATAATCCTTTGACTTTCACTTCAGTCTCCATGGGATGGAGCAGAGATGAAACCAATGCTGAACCTGATGAAAACCAGTCTGCAAAGTCTGGCTAAGYTCCTTTCCTACACCCACACCCCTCACAGTGTATATGGGTGACGAGTTTCAAGAGCCTAATTATGTGCATTACAAAGCAATTGTGTGTTTCGTTAATTCCTACTCAAATCAGTATTCTGGAGAAGTGCTCAGTACCTCCCAGAAAAAAAGCTCCCCTAAAATGTTGGGATTTTTTTCCCACATGGGGCCGACCGCCCACGTAAGCAGCGGGGTTTACATTTTGTGGGCATAAATTATTGGTTAGGAAAAGAAGTTTACATTCATTTTAGAAATACATCACAGACACACTGCATTGGGAGCAATTTAGCGTTCCTACTAGTTAAACTGCCAGATTACTTCGGAGTGCTATTTGGTAGCACACTTTGCCTAGCAACAAGTGCCAGATGTCATTCCATTTCCTGCACACACAATAGAGGTCCATAAATTGCTTTAGGTTTAAGCATTCTGGAATTATAGATGCTGTTCAGAATTGATTTAGTCACAAAATATCCTGCATACAAACGCTCTACATAATCTCTTTACRCAGATGAACATGTCCAAAGATAAACATGTGAGGACTGTTGGCTTATTGTTTTTTTTTTCTCCAAATGCTTGTGGCTTTCCAAAGGAAAAGTTAAATTACTTAGGGACATTTTACAAGGGCATGCAGCAACAGGACAAGGGACAACAGTAAAGTAAAAGAGAGTAGATTTAGATTAGATATTCAGAAAAAAAATTACTGTGATGGCACTGGAACAAGTTACCCAGAGAAGSTATTGATGGTCCTTCCCTGGAACTGTCCAGGGCCAAGATGGGCAGGGCTCTGAGCAACCTGGTCTASTGGAAGATGTGCTTGCCCATGGCAGGGAGGTTGGAACTAGATGATCTTTAAGGTCCTTTCTAATCCAGGCCATTCTATGGTTTTGTGTTATTAGCAAAAAATACTTTTAAAAACACATATTTAGAATGAGAATGAAAAGCCAATAACTTACCTATATTCCAAGGAGACTGTAACAAAAACAAAATTATTTAAGAACTTAGAATCTAAGGTAGAAAATCAGTAAGATATAAATGTGGCAGGGATTAGCCATATTGGTAGTAACCAAGTATTAACATTTATTGGTGTACGGAGAGTTTGAAGATAAATCTAGGTGAAAAATACTGCCCACTAGCAGAAACAAAAAAAAACTTGAGTATGAAAAGCAGCAGCAGAAAGAGTATTGCTCAATAAAGACAGGGACTACTGATCATACAACCAGAATTTGAAAGTATTTTAGGATGYATATTCTGCATGAAAGTAAATACCTTGAAATAGCAGAGGTCTGGAAAACACCTGTAATCAAAAAAGAAACTGAACAATATTTAAAAAATATCACCTTGGTGGACCATGTGGTCTGGATATTAACCTTTRTATTGGGTAGTATTTAATTGTTCAGTGATAGGAATGCAAGATCATAGYGGAAAGGATATCACAATATCTGTGTGAAGCGAAAAGGAATCTGGAACATGGTGGAAAAAGARGTAGGGATAAGACTCAGGGAAAAAAGAAGTTCTGAACAGAAGAGTACTGCAGGGCCATGCTCCTCCCTGTTACCAAAAATCATTATAATTTTGTCTTCTACTCAATTTTTTATCAGGAATATCATGTGGAAGCAAAGGTAGTAAAACTACCTAAGAGAATTTATCTTACTCTCCCAGATAATGCTGTGGCATTTCTCTTCAATTTAAGAGATGACATCTCCATTGGGACCTRTGATAGAGCAAGATGACAATTTTGAACAGCGTATTTCCAGGTCTATCAGGTTGGAATTTTCCTTCACCAGACAACTAATGTTATTATTCTGAAGCCAAAAAAATTCCAAAGCACAAAATAAACTACATTCCCCATCCCCTGCTCCCCACCAATATTTAGCATTAACTTAAATGTTTATTACTCTTCAGGTAATAGCTTTTTATAACAGAAATAGATAAAATAGTYTGTGATACTACTGAAGTTTGTAATGTAAATAAAAATAAATACTAGCAGGAAGAGTATGCAATATCCCTTTTTTATTATTTTAATATGTGCATCTGCTGCTTAATTTCTCCATGGATATCTAAACAGTATACAGAAATTTCAAAGACAGAGCTAAACATTACATTGTTTTTCTGGCATTAAACGAGTCAGAAAGGRTACCTAGAAGTTTTTCCAATGCTTTTTCAGAAAATAATTTCCACATACAGAGAAGTAGATTCTCCCCATACATATAAAACAGAGAGGCATATATACCTATATAAAGATACATACTTCTTTAATTAGCACAAAGAAATGTGTACATTTTGCAAGGGTATTGCAAGAGCAATAGAAAATAACTAAAATGGAAGATAAAAACATATTTACCATTGTACATGCTGCCGTAAAATGTCAAAATAATTTTTGATTAAAGGTCACTAAAAATATATTAGGAAAATGAGCCTCAACCACACATCAATTATGGGTAAAGCAGAAAAATGTAGTGGGGTCTGTTTAAAATTCTTTTGAAAGAGAAAGTGGACATTCTTTCAGTACAAATCATCAGTAGATTTCAAGAAAAGCAATTAGAGCAAATTGAGTTTTGTTCTTTTTCTTAGCACATTCTCTTTTGCAATCTTTCACTTTTGCAATGACCTTTCTTAAACTACCTTTTTTTGGAAGGAAATTCAGATATCAAATGTAAATGGCAACAGGCTCTCATTATGCATACATTTCTATTTATTAAACCAATATACGAAGCATCTTCTTTTCCTTTTTCACACAATGGCTGTCTTGAAAGAGCAATGCAATTCTTGCATGTTAACTTGCATTTTATACTGATTTTTTTTGCCTCTGCACCTTCCAAAAGAGAGCTGCATTGAAAACACAAGGATTTCTGATCTAGTTGTAGTTAGATGGTTCTGAGAAACAATGTCAAAGACTTTACTGAAGTCCAGACACACAACRCCCACAGCCTTTTTCCCTCATCTGCTCAATGGGTTACCTTTCTGTAGAAAGAGATCAGGTTGGTCAGGCAGGACCTGCCTTTCCTAAACCCATGCCAGCTTGGTCTGGTGCCCTGTGCATGCTTGCAATGGCACTCAGGATGATCTGCTCCATGATCTTCCCCAGCCCCAAGGTCAGACTGACAGACCTGTAGCTTCCCAGACCCTCGTTCCAGCCTTTCCTGTAGATGGGTGTCACATTTGCTGACTTCCAGTCAACTGCAACCCCTCCCCAGTTAACCAGGACTTCTGGTAAACAATGGAGAGTGGCTTGGCAAGAAACTCTTATGTTCCTTGGCTCTTTGGAAGTGCTTTTCTTCTATGTTAGTATGGGCAGCTTTGCAAAATACCTCCAGAMCTTCCAGCAATAATATATAACAGGTCGGGATGTTTTAGGTTGAACTACACATGGGAATGTGTGTAGGAGTAAGTAATATCAAAATACTCTCCCTTTTTTAAGAACAGCAATACCATTAAGACTTTTAAGACAGTAAAATGCAGAATGTTGAAAGCACAGCTCTAGATACTCAGCTTGTTTCAAACTGGGATGAAAGTGAGATTGAGATGCAATAATCAAACACTTCCACACATTTGTGACAACTAACTGAGACTCAGTTCTTAGCCAAGTTACAATACCTTTTTCCTTCGTGCCTTAAGCTGCTTCAGTATGCATTTTCCCCTCCCATACTTATGCACAGCCAGAATCACTCCCTTTCACTATTTCTGTCAAAAATAGATCAGTGAGAAAATTCTTCTAAACATATTAACCCACTTAGTAGGAAGGACTTGAATAAAGCTGAAATGCTAGGTGTCTGTATGATCTCCAGCTGACCTGAACACAGGAGATCTCCCACATGCTATTAAGCTACAAAGCCAAGGTGAAGTCATACTTCCTATGCCATGGCTTTCATCTGCAGTGAAAGCTTTCAAAATAAAAAATAGTTGAAATCAGATTTCATCCTTAGGATCTTGTGTCACCCACRTCCCAGCACATTCTGTCCTGGTACTCTAGCTCAACCACTCTGAAGCAGACAGAAAGGAAAAAGCACCAAGGAACAAAAATCATGCTATTTTCAGTAGCAGTTTCCACCCTAATTTCTCCAGTGCAGGATAGAAACATCTCTCACAATTCTAGCTTCCCACTTCTGTTCCAAGAATTTACTTGTCTGATGGTCTGAAACTGCCATGAGTGTCAATTGTTGCATGCTAACTTTACAGGCAGGAAAGAGAGGACAGGACATTCTGCAGAGCTTCTTCCTTTGCACAAGACAAGAAATCTTTTTTTCAAATTAAAGCATGAGGGGCCATTGTCAGCTTATACCAAAAAGAAAAGCTAGAGGGGCTGTACATCCTGCTTTGACTTGTCATCTGCATTTGTGACTTTTAACAAATTATTTGGTTTTTAAGGTAGGTCTCAATTGTATGGATCAGCCAYGGATTTTTACACAAGGATCTGTAGCTCTCCATAATTTTCTGACCCTGCAAACTCTTTCAGCCACATATAGGAACCTAAGGCTTGCTATGATGCTTCAGTGCCTTTTCTCATCTCTTTGGTATAAATTTGCAATTTTAGASACTCTTTCATTTTCCAAGTATTGAACCAGTGAAGTTATTCTATTGTAACATGCCATGGAAATCACGTAAATCCAACATTACACATGTGTTTTAGAGAAGACAATTGCTCCAGTAAAGTGAGTTTCAATTAATATGTTGTTGGATTTTATCTGAATGTTTTWAACTTTCAGCTGTTTATGTTGTCCTTACTGTTTTCATAATTCCTTTGGACTTTGGTTCTTTTCTACTAAGCTTTTCATGCAAAGATTTGTTACAATATTATCAGTAAACTTGCTGCTAWAGCAGGAGTTTGAGAAGAATGGCTTCAAACTGTATTGGTAGGAGTGATTTGAAGGCAAATGGAGCCATAATATTCAGCCAATTCAYCAAGCCACCTATTTGTTATGACGCTAAGTATTACACAAATGTTAACCAAAAGGAAATGAGAAGGTGCCTAAAGCAAAATCTAAGTCCTAACCAAGTGTCTGGCCTTCAATGGATCTAGCAGATTTGTTTCTGTTCTTAACAGATTCTGGCAATTATCTTCACTAGCARCACCATAAAATGGTAAAACAAACTCTCACATTTACAGGTCTAAATAGGTGACACTGGGATTCTAAAACTGAGAATGTCAGCATTAATGAAGATGGGAGGGGAGAAGGACAACAGAGACTCCACACAACTCCATAACTTTCGTAATGCTCTTTTTGATGTCTTCGTTCAGGAAGATACAAGTATGCAATTAGTGTTTTAAATAGTAATTTTGACAGAGTTTAGAAGACACTAAGATCAAAGTGCTCTGAGAAGGAAAGCAGTATCATYCCCCTGTATTTCTTTCTGGAAGCAGAATCCCTGACTGAACATCACAGAGCAGTCACTGGCAACGCCTGGACCCAAAAGCTGGTCAAGCCCAGCATCAGCAGTCTGTCCCCTAAGCATATTTTACTAAATAGGTCGCTGACTTTCTCAAAAAGAAACAGCCCTCATTTGTGGATTTCTTACACCCCATAYGACTTCAGAATCTCCTCTGCTGACTGGAATGAACAGCAATAAGGAGATTAAACTGGAAACCCAGTCCTTTGCATGTCCCCTGGGACATGTCTGCTTACACATAAYTACTAGCCCTGGATTCCAGAGATGTCCAGATCTCATGATTTTAACATGATCCCTGCCAGTTTAAAACTGGAAAAGGCTAAAAGGGAAAAAA
>NW_026623293.1:49642-63088 GCF_030028575.1 Malurus melanocephalus
CCAACCAAAAAAACAACAAAACTCCAACATTCAAAAATCTTTGCTTTGCTTTACCCAACCAAAAAAACAACAAAACTCCAACATTCAAAAATCTTTGCTTTGCTTTACATTTTAATTTTTTTCTCAGGTAAGAAACTCTGTTTTGCTATTTTTCTTCCAGAGGTTAAAATAAATCTCCCAGATTTCTATAGAATAGCACCATATGACTTCCTGCTGACACTGAATTGAAACATACAGTATTCTCCTCTACAGTCTTCAAGCTATAATAATCTTCCATGGCACTCCCCCATCTCAGCAGTCTAATATCAGCGGATATTTCTCTAATAGTCTAAAAATTAGCATTTAAAATGTTAATTGCTTCCTGACTAATGATGAAAATTATGAGTTAAATGTGCAAGAATTATTTATAAATTGCAAAGGCACACTAATTTTCTCTTCATCTTATAAAAATACAGCAGCCAATGAGGAATTTTGGAGCAATTAGTAAGGTAGACTACACAAATCTGTGCAAGTCAAGCTTTTGTAGTTTGTACTTCATGCTTTTTTGGTCTCTAAGGGTAAAGAGTGTCAGATTTCTTCACCTAAGTAAACTTGCTACATAAATTCACTGTCAGTGGTTTTCTCAGACTTCGAAACTGAATAATTAACTTCTGCAAGGATTCAGTGAGGAAAAATGTAATGGTTMCAGTGGCATCAAGTTCACCATACAAAAACATTACCACAAAGAGCTGCACAATYTAGCAATATGGACTTTTTCATTTCCATTGGTTCTAAAATACAGAATTTTCTTACCCATTGTAAGAAGATGAATGAAGCACCTCATTTTCAGTATGATATAGATTAGGTAAGACAGTTCCTACAAGTTTAAATACACATACCTATATAATATTACTGCATTTCATGGAGGGAAAAAAACAAAAAACCAAAATCCCCTCCCCAATAAAGGTATGTGAGGTATGTGCACATTTTATTTTCAACAAAGAGAAAARCAGGGCTTATGAGGAGTCCCTTGAATTGGCTTCTTTCGATTCCCAAAATATTTCTATTGAAAGCTCYACAGCTGTGGTTCTGGCTCCCTATTCATTGCCTTGAAAGCCACAAAATTTGATACTTTTCTCCAACTTTCAGTCTGAGACTCCTTCCAAGAAATACCTGCAGAACTGCCCTACTAGGAATGAATCCTGAGTGCTCATACTTCAGTATCTTTCAAAATCCAGAGATGAATTCTTTCCCCTACTTCAATTCCAGTAGGAAGTAAGAGAAAATTACAGCTGACCCAATGTGGAGAATAAGAACCCCACAATTATTTCGAAAGAGGAAAATTAAATTAGAGGCAATACTTTTAAAGGGCAATATTAAGGTTAGAGAATAAGATAATTATGGAAAGCATGTAAACAAGGTAGTGATACACAATTAGGAGATAAAAATAGGATGCTACAGTGACATTTTACAGCCAGTTTAAAAAAGATAGAATAATATTTAGTGTCATACTCCACTTTAGTACCTCTCCTGGCCTCAAGTTATTACTTTGGTTAGAAACTGGAACTTTGTACAATAACCTACTTTTAGCCTATGCAGATCGACTGTAGACTGAATTAATTCATCATCAGTATTCATTTATACTGAAGTGCCTATGTCTAGAAGTGGAACAGGGAGGATGTYTTTAAAGAAAGAAAGAAAATAGTCAGGAAAAAAAAGGAAAACATACATGTTTTTGTATGCTGCTTTAAAAGTAAATTAAAGCTGCATTTGCTTGTTTGTCCATCACTTTTTGCAGCAGTTATGCTAAGGGCACRACTATTTTCATAGCACCACAAGGAACATATTTTCAAATGGGTAACATATTTTTGAATAATTGCTCCACTGTATTTGGAATAAAAGCATTCAAAAGTGGCTACACAGGGTTACTTTCAYCTTTCCTAAATCTGAATATATCAGACCCTGCTCCAACACTACTTTTCTATTCATTGATAATTCACTAAATATGGCAGCATAGCACATGTTAATGCACAGATGAGATGGGAGTGTTGCCAAGTCACAAAATCATAGAATCTTAGCATTGTTATGGTTGAAAAAGGTCTCTGGGATCATTGATTCCAAACAGGATACTGTTCAAACAAGTTAAAATATTAATCTGAATTCATTCAAAATGCTGGTCAGCTGCAAATCACTGAACTGAGTTTCATTTTAAAAAGCTGAAACAAGCCTGKAGGTCCTCACAAAATCTTTTCCTGCTTTTTCACTATTTAGCATTTACATAGCTCTTTAGCTACCACTAAAGAAATTGTCTGCTACTCAACAGTTTTGCACACACACAAATCATGRTTTTGGGGTCTTGGATAAAGGGTCTGGTCAGCCTGTGTACCACACAACCCTAAAACACACAGGAACTCTGCATGCACTAAAATGGGAGAGAAATAGCTGGTGGGGTCATGAAGATGGATGTTCAGCGGGTGTTACCAGATGAATGGTCTGGCTGCAATAAACCAGGCTWAGGAATTACATGCTGAAGAAATTCCCTAGACCCCTTACAATCCCATTCACACTGAACCTTGCCACCTGGTCTTGGCATTTGAAACAGAATTGGCATCAGAAGAGATTAACACTGCCTCTGGGGCTAGTCAAATTTATTCTAGCAAATTAACGTGAAGCAAATAAYCCTCCCTGAGAGCATTTATAAGAATGAGACAAAAGAGATTGAAATTTAAATATCCAGCAGGATTATGTTACTCACCTTTGTCAAGGGAAAGAATTCACCACAGAAATCATAATAAAAAAATTAGAAAGTAAGCAGAACCTAAAATGCCATAATCATCTCTCACTATAAACAGACCTAATTTGTAAAGCAAATGTGGGCATAAGGCACCCAGCTCCCCTTGCTTTTCCAAGAACAGCTCCCTGTGTTTTTCCAGGAACAGCCATATAAAAGAACAKTGTAGGTGTACAGAACAAAATTATTTGGAGCATTCTGTCAATAGGAAGTGATCAATTGGTAGGGAACTTGGTTGGAAAATATTAGCAAATTTTAACCATCTGTGATGTTGAAAATACATAAACCTATCTGTTATTCCTTGTCAGTGTACTCAGAGTAGATAAGAGCTCGACAGAGCTGGATATAGTTTACAGGCATTGTATACTACTGTGAAATTTGTTATCAGCCTTATTCAAAGAATTACTATCAGAACTTCCCCACATTCAACCATTTATTTTTTTCTGAAAAGCTATTTTACTTTTTCGGCATACACCATGCATTGAGAAATGTTGTCAGATGTCCTGGGGCCTTCTCAGGGGTCTTGGTGACTGCAATTACAAGAATTTGCATACAGTAGCATACTGAGACATATTTTGTGCAAATAATATAAGAACATAATGCCTTCCAAGACAGTAAGTATCACAGTTATTTGAGCTTAGACAGCACATGTAATCACACTGATTAAATTTTTCAGTTATTTTGTATGCTACATGAAAACAGAAATAAGTTATTTTTATTTTTAATTTAATTGAATAATTTATACTACCTCCAGACTTTTCATTTCAGCCATTGTGCTCTTTCAGTGATATTCCAAGAAGAACTTCTACTGCATAAACATCGACTTAAAACATTTGAATTATTGCCTTTATCATGAAAAGCAAATCAGGAAAAAAATGGCATTAAGGAATTAGAGTCAATATGCCAAGAAAAGCCAAGTCATAAGGCAACTGAGGAGACAGCTCTGAAGCTGGCAACACATTTGTCTGAAGATTCTGCCAAATAACCAGATGTTTCTGCTACAAAAGTGTGCCCAGACCTCAGTGCAGGAATCCTCCAAGAATTTACTGTAGTAGAAAATTAGTGACCAACGTTTAATCTAGGGAAAAATGTCCATTTCAGACCATGCTTTCACCAAGTGTTGTCAAGAATCTTTAGAATAATCACAACAGAAAGGAAGTTACCAAACAACTAACTGATCTTTAACTCACTGTAACCACTGTCACACTGTAAAAAGTCAGTGAAGCAGAAATTCACTTCTGCAATCGTTTAAAAAAGATTTCCAAGATGAATCATAAAAATAAGTAAACCAAGTACACTGGTATTTTTGCAGTGTAACAGGCATATTGAATGAACTCTAGTTCACATTTGCCTATGAAAACTAGAAAAGCAGTTAAGAGACCAGTGACAGAGTGTGACTTTACAGTCTTTTCAAAATCACAGCATTTAGTGATAACTGTAGGAATTGCTTTTTTTTTACAAAATTGCAAGACACCTTCCTACAGCCATCTCAATGYAGCAAAATTAGAAGTACTGCCCTTAATTTTCATTCTTCCTTTCCTCTGCAGTGAAATAGTAGATGTATTAAAAAATTAAAACTTGTAGTGGTCATTAGTGTGACTCTTTCACTGGTCTCTGCAGAGGTACAAGCTGAATATCTTTTGTTGACAAAACAATAACTAATAATGCTAAGACAGCCTACAGCCTAGCTTGACTTCCTCTAATTACCAAACATCARTTATGAGTTTTTTCTTTCTTTAATGTTTGAAGTAGTTACACTTTTCCATGGGAAAAGAGACAAATCTTATAATGGTAATGACTACAAGAGAAGTGAGTTCAAGTAAATATAAACAATAATTTGGCTCTCCAATGACCATAAATAAAAGTTAAAACCTAACCTTTGGCATAAACTCTGAAGGCCTTTGTGAATAAAATATGTCCTGGCACTGAAAGGAAAAGAGGTATGGGTTTTCAAAGTTCATAAACCAGGACTCTTAGAAGGAGTGCAGTACTTTTGCCCATGATATGTACACATTAAACTCATTTAAATACCTTTAGAACTTACTGAAGTTTTTTTTCGTTTACAAGGATTCTACCAGTTACTTCATTTCTAAAGAGGTCATGAAAACTAGAGGAATTACCGGATCTATCTTTAAAATTCATTTTGATCTTTGTTTAAAAGAGCCATTGTTTCTTCACCAGTAGGATCTGGAGCCTCCGGTCCCACCCCTTAGACCCAGAGCCATGCAGTCACTTCATAAGCCCCAGCTCTCCCCTGCATCACACAGAGAAGCAGCAGGGTTAATAATCTGAGGCTCAGCAGCCTCTCCACATCTCAGATCCATGACTCTAAACAGTGACAAACAAACTTTGACAGCAGGTTAGGGCACCAGACTGTGACCTCCATTCCCTGCCACAGAATCTCCGGCTGCTCCCTCCCTCCTGGTGCTGAGGTGTGGCTCAGGATCAGCCAGCTTTGCCTCAGTTTGTTAYTGAAGGTAACTCCCAGCTTCTCATYTGCTACCAGGGCAYTGATCATCTTCTGTGAGTGCCAGAAGTCACAAGTTTCTGAGTTTGTCGTYATTTTCCCTTCTGAAAAATGCTGATGCTGTCTATCTCTCCTCCAGTACAGCTGTGTACTCTGGTTTCTGTGGCTGCACGATGCTGGAGAAGATCTGGCCAGTTGTTTTATTTTATTATCTCAGACACTGTGCAGCTGCTGACCTYCTCCTGCAGCTCCTTCACTTGGTGACACAGACCCTCCAGCTGCAGCCAAGGGCAACATCTTCCCTAAGCAGGAGGCTCTGGGCACTCTCTGTGTCCCCAGACCTAGAGAACTGAATTTTCTCTTGTGACTATTKTCTAGACTAAGGCCTCTGATATTCCATAAATAGCTTCTCTAGTGTGTGCTGACAACAACTGTGCCCTGTGGGGCATCACCACCAGCACCCAGCAGTGGTTTTACTGCAGTTTGCTGATGGCTCATTATCATGCAAAAGGGGTGCTTATTATTCTAAGCTTGATACAGAAGCAGTCCCATTACCATCATTCACCTGTGGGTTGATAAGTGAATCAATAAATTCTTGATTTGCATTGAAAACACCRAGTATGCTCTCTATATTCCTTAGTAGAATGCCTGTGAGCACCTTGAAGAAAGTCACAATTCCTGGGTTCTTCTTTCCAAGGGTGTCCCTGCTTCAGTCTCACTGTCACCATCCTGCTGCAACAGCACCCACTACTGCAGTGTCTTCCCAGCTTATGTCAAGAGTTTATTTGCATATCCATTTTCACAAAAATTCTAGCTAAAACTAACACAAAGATCTACTGAGAGGCTGGTGGTGCAAAGTGTATCCCTGGCAAATATAAAAATACACACAGCATCCAAAACAAGTTTTTTTTTTTTTGTGAAAACATTCTTTCCGGTTTGACTTGTGACTTCCCCAAGTTTGCATCTACTGATGGCATTGACTTGTTCAACTAAGAGAAAGTCTAAATTGTGCATTTAGAGACATTCAAGAAGACCCAGATTATTTCATCTACTAAGAAGTCTTTTCATGGTCCAGCACTCACACAAAGATGCTCTCAGTTAACAATATTCCAACAATGCCCAATGTGAGAAATTTTGGGCAAATCCAAAAAAGACTACAGAACTGTTAATGGTAAATCCTCAGCAGAGGGCACAGGGATCCTTCCTCCCCACCATCTTCCAGGACACATCCTTTCTTTTGCCTGCATCAGGTGGAAAACTATTGCCAAGCTCAGGCTTAAAGAGGAAAAAATTAAAAAATATATATATATTAACATCACAGAACTCTTGACAGGCCACTAAGCAAAATTCATTCCTCATCCAACTGCACTCGCATTACTTCTTTTCACTACAGGAAAAAAATTCAGTTAAATAGGAACAGAATTTATCTGTTTGTCTGCATGTACTTGAGTATAAAATCATCCCTTCAATCCCATGGGTCAGAATTTGTTCAGGTCTGAAGTCCCACAGCCAGTAACCACCTGGCTAAATCATTATTCACGTGTACTGTTTAAACAGTTACTACTTGCAGAAGCAGYTTTTACCTTTCCTTCTGTGGCTTCCCTCTTTGCATCAGCATCAAAGTCTTCTGTTTGAACTCTCTGAAAAGGCAGTCTCAAGCTATTTCCTATCTGCAATGATATACAGACAATCCTACAAGAAGCCTCCCACAGCCACAACCTTGTTGCCTTGTGCCTTTTCATGCCTCTCRAAAGTTCAGAAGGGTCAGTTTCCTCTGGGTGCTTGGAATCAAAAGCATTTGCCCTGTACTGCCCAGCATTGTAGCTCTCTATCTTCCTTTGAAAAATGCTGACAAAAGGCCTGAGCATTGCCATGGAAACACTTCACCCAATATCCTTGCAAATCTGTTTGCCAAGGGAGGCATGGGTCTGCAAAGCATTAACAAACTCTCACCTCTAAATAACCAACACACTTYTCTCAAACAAAATGCTTTTGCCACTGTTTTAAAACCAATGCCCCAAGCTTTTTTTCTTTTTTTTTTCTTCCCCAGGAACTGCAAGTGCTGCTTGGACCCAGTAATTACAGTTTGCACAAGTAGGATTTAATTTCCTTTTCACCTGAATCAGAAAGCACAAAGTGGCCCTGAGRCAGGGCTGGAACACCACCTATTGGTCAAAAGGCCACTGGTTGGGACCTTTACTCTACACCTGCTTTTGATACTTCAGAGGACAAACCTCTAGGATCCTCTGAGCTGAAACATGGGAGAAATTGAGATGATGATGAGGATGAGGACCCTTTCCAGCAGTCTGAAAATGCCCTCCCTGAAGCTGGCCTGCCTTGACTGGGAAGGGAAGTGATGGCTTTCTACCACAGAGTATCTCCCCAGGCAGTGTTATCTGCTGCCCCTCTTTCCACCATCCCCATTAACTGCATTGAAAACTTAATTATTTGCCTCTATAGTACATCTCTTGTATTCCCTCTCCTGTCCTGTGTTCTGAAACAATCTTCCTACCAACAGATACCACTGTATTTTATTCTGTATTCCTACAGGGGTTTTTCACATTTAAAAGGATTCAGTAACAGTCCTCACCTATTACCCATCAATTTKATTTATCTGAATCTTTCTATAATCTGCCAGACTGTTTTTCCACTGTTTGCYATGGAATCTGATTGAACAGTATCTCCAAAAGTTAAAAGTTTATCCATTGGCCTTGTTAAACTAATTAAAGTGCATAACAAAATAACAAAGGGATCAATAATACTCTTGTTCATAAAAAAATAATTCTATTACCTCAGCATTATTTTTTTTTTCTCAATTCAGACATTGAATTTAAGGCTATTTAAAAAAATTATTGAGTGTTATATTTGCTTCCAATTTTTATATTCAGTAGTTCATTATTCATAATTGATTTGCAATGTGCAACCTTTGTAGATACACACAGTCCACTGTGAATGGTCAGTGCCAATTTCAATCAGTATTTTCCTCTCTGCTCATACTGCCAAGTAGCTTTCTCAAAGAATTTATAGAAAACATATCAGCAGGATGCAAACATCTCTTCTTGTAATAACTGCTGTTAAACACTATTTTTTTCAAGGATTCTTTCATGAGTYAATCAAAGTAATGYCCACATATTGGCCACTTTCCATGARAACCTTGCAAGATACAGTCTTTATTGTATGTCTGTCTCTAAAAACTCTGGGTGATAAAAGCTGGATATTCCCTACTCTGTACCCCAAGTCAATATTACAAATTCAGTAATGAAAAGAAAATTCTGTTCTGTTTGCCACTTCTTTTACTACTCTTGAGCTTTCCTGGCCCTTTGGACCTATTTYCCCTAATCACCAAACACCAGATCCATGAGCAGAATGTGGATCACATAAGCATCCTTGGGGACAGTTAGACATATCACTGTTCTAGTTTTTTTATGCCCTGATCATCCTAACACTGACTCACAAAACTTAGGCATCCCCTGAGGGCAAACAAAGCGTAAAGAGCCCAGGCTATCTACAGGGCAATACTGTGAAGCTGCTTTCTCATTAAAGGAGCACATTCAGTAGACTCATAGATTTACAGTGGAGAATTTTAAGCCTGAACTGCAGATGCCAAGGTGTACTTGACCATGTACTCAAGGACCTATCTTTGACTGAAGAGTCACTTCACCTGAGCCAGAACAACCTCTCGAGTTAGAGTGTGTAAGGCATGCCCATGCTGAACGCTCAAACTGAGGGCTCTGAACTGGCAAAATTTGGTCAAGTATGCCCCCAATACACTTCTGCTAAAGACAAAGAAAAGAAAAAAAGGCCATCATTTCACAGGTGGCTCACTTGAGCTGCTATGCTGTGTGATGCGGAAGGAAACAGGAATGTTTATGTCATGTATTCCRGACACAATACTGAAAAGGCAAGGASASMAACTGCAAATAATAMATCTGTCTAAAGGTGAGCAAAGCAGTGCAGGCACGACCTGGAATTTTGAACTCTTGTCCCAGGTAGCTCCAAACTCATTTCCAGGTGCTGACTCAAAATGCCAGCTCAGTCCTGGGATCTGAGCCAATTCAAGSCAACTCAAACCAGTAAAGTGGTGTTCTGAAGAAGATAACCCTCTCAGTTCTTCAAAGGACATGCAATTTTTGAGCTGTGTGAAGGCATCACATGTATTTATTTTTCAGTATGCATCTGTGGTCATCTCTATATGGGAAAGGGTTCTTGAAGAGGCATGAATACACTTCAACAAAAACAAGTCATATCTTGTTAATTCAATGAAAYTTGAGTTTATCCAGGGAATCAGCCTTTATTCCCACCATGTGCATCATTCTTCGTCCTTCTACTCAGGCTCTCCTTTGCTGCACATTCTTTCTGAATTGTGAATTCCTATAGTTCTATTTAGTTCTATAGTTCTATATAGTTCTATTTATTAATCATATCCTTGATTATGTACTTATAGTAATGCTAGAAAATATCTTTATCAACCCTTCTGCAGTYTCTCTGTCTTGTAAATTGTAATCAATATCCAATACCTTTTAAAATCAGCAGGTCYCTATGAGAAAATAAATTGAGTAGTGACTATCAGTAGAAGCTTACTCTAAATACATCAATAAAATGTGAATCCATCCAAARATAAGAGCCTGGTTCTGAGATTGCTTAATGTAAACATTAATTATGGTAAAATTTTCATCTAAATTGGAATACTTTCAACAACAAAAGGAATATCACACAAAATTAAGGTGCCTCAGCAAAACAGCCACTTTGAACAACCAAACTTGTCATTTCTCCAAAGAATTAGTTCAAGTTAATTTGAAGAAAATTAATTAAAAAAAAACCATTTCCATAAAACCAGGTTGACAATTATAAATTATATTCTAATTCATTAATTCTTTATCAACCCAATCCCAAGACAGTCCTTCTATTATTTCATCCCACACATAGAACACCTTATGGATAACCTGGATTATTCAATTTGGATTTTTTTTTGACATTACTATTATATATCATTCTTGGTTCTAATAAAATAATGCATAAGCTGAACATTACCTTATAATTCAAGCTAATCAAACTTAAATTTTAAATGGCTTCATTTTAATCATGTTTTTTCCTAATAAAAAAATGTTTGATTTGTCCTTTGATAATAAAGGGTTGAGATGATATTTTGTAATGATCACATGATAGTATGTCACTCTTTCCAAATACAGAACATTAGTACCCATTGAACAAATTCACTTTTCCTGCCAAAGTATTCAGCAGTGCTAAGAACTGCCACCGTGTTCTTACTAAGAGATGTTTTAACTACCATAGTCAAAAATAAAACATCTTTTAATATTTGAAAGATGKGTTATTTTCAAATTGTTTCCCAAGGCGCTGGTCACAGTGATAGTGTTCTGTTTAATTATATTTCAGTCTGCAGTAGTGGGACAGATAGATTACTTGTAATAGATATAATATAGTATAGGAGTAGGTGTTACTTGTCTCTCCTGTGAACAATTCTTGATAGCAAAAAGTATTGAGGTTTTTTTTTTTTTTAAACAACTTATAAATTAAACTGCCTAAATTTGTGGTCCTGTATACTATTTRCCTGCTTTATTTTTTACTTCAAGTATCATGGTTTAGTGTTAGTAAATTTAACAAACCAAAACCATTTTAATTTGCAGGTAATAAGTCTTTCAGTATTTACATTTTATCTTAGTCTTTCCTGAATAAATTCTGTAAGAAGTAATACCTTCTAATTGAAGGACAAGAAGAGGATGAGGGAAAAAGGAAACAGCAGAGAAGAGTGTTAAATTTTCTTTCATTCCCAAGGCACTCTTTGGTCTATGAACTTATTTTGCTCATACTTGCCAATAATTTTGTATTTAATTTTTTAATAGTAATAAGACTGTGTGSTACATATATTTTAATTAGACTATTGATTTTTTTTTGTTTTTTGTTCATTTCTGTAAGTATCTAATATCGGCTGGAAAATATTTCAGTACCATTTTAGAGCAATATTTCTAAACACAAGTGCATTTAACTTCAGTTAACAGAGACAGCCAAGGAGATAAATAGAAGAAAGTTTTAACCAACAAAACCAACCTGGGCTTAATCCATTTTAAAGCAGACTAAATCTTAAATCATTAAGGTAAAAAGAATTAGGAATGCAACTTTAAAAAAAATTTAAAAGCAAACAACAAGCAAGCCTTACTAAGTGAGAGTGTCTAAGCTGGATACATTTTTTCTGGTCTTTATTTGCATAATTCAGTGAAAAATGGCATAATATGCAATTCCTTGCATTACCCTAGCTGTAATAATGCAAAGTATGCTCATAATAAACAGAGCAACTTTCAAACAAGTAAGGTGGAAAATATCTTTTTCCAAGAAAAGTGTGAGATAAAACTAGCTAGAGGCAGACTTTTAATTTAGGCATGCTTCTTGTGAATAGACTGACAGCAGTGAGGACAATAAAATGGTCTGTCAGTGCTTAATAAAAGAAAACAGCATCAAGGAAAACATTATTTAAAGGACAATAAAGCCCAGCTTTCTCCTAAGTTTTAAATGCTGTCCTTTAAAAAGTTTTTAATGTTTATTGATATTTTTTAGTCTGACATTTTCCAAAAGTGTTTTATGCATCTTACTTCTGCATATAAATTCATTACCCTTTATTCAAGAGATTGAAGTAACAATTTTGTAAAGCCTGCTRTTGCATTACTCAAACTATTGTTTCTTCCAAAGTTAATACCTCCAGTTTTGCCCCTTTTTTTCTTTTTAAAAGCAGTGTGGATTTATGAGTATTTGAGCACTACAAAGTTTTTGCTTTCCTCATCAAAGCTGGGAAAAGCATACCTTTGTTTTATTCAACAGATTCATATGTAAAGTTGACACTTTTTAAAATCTTTTTTTCTGAAATGACATTAGGGAAAGGATAAGAGAYGGTCCTAAATGTAATGGCAAGGGTTTTGCTACACTTTTATCCTAAAACTTTTCAGTACTCTATTTTATATAAAAAACCTGGACACAGGAAACCCTGGGATCATCCTGTCAGTTCCCATAGTAAATTACAGCATACATTCCATAATGCCAAAGCAAGGTTAGCACTGTAACCCAAAAGTATTAGACAAAGAATTAAAAGGTTAAGGCAAGCAGAAAAAGAAAGCTCCATGGCCCAAGGTGGCTGTCTTTGTGTGCTGACCACCCTCATTTCATCGTGTGTGATGCAGCCCAGCAATYACCCATCCTTTTGGGTTACCTCCAGTAACTTCCTTGCTGCCAGAGGTCTTAATTTATTCATGGTCTTAACATCTGTCACATCTGGGGATGCCAGTTAGAGTATCCCCCTGAAGGGGGACTGCCTTGACTTAGTTTCTTARTTCTGGGGAGGGGAAAGTTTGTGCCACTCGCTGTTCCTGACTCCAGCTCTTGGCATTTAGTTTAGGCAGGAAATTGGTTTGTAGTTGCTGCCAAACTGGAACTTCACACAGCAATAAGTTCCCAGTGCCATCCAGAACTTTGTAATAAAGCGAATCTTGAGCACCTCTTCATATTTACTGAGCAATGAAATATCACGCCAGAATTAAAGGGTGCTTCTGAAAATAGTTTGAATGTGAATCAGAGGATATTTCAGCAGATCCAATGGAGTAATTACAGGGTAGGAAGAACAAACAGACTGTAATAGAGAAGTGAGACAGGCAATCATAGACAAACTGTTTACTTCCCTGCTGATGGATGAACAGAGCAAAGGGTCACCTAGGTGTTTTTTAATTTAACTATTTTTTTCTGGCAGATTTATTCWTGACCAGATTGAGCAATTTTTTAACATGAAACAGTTCTGTGGAAGTCTTCAACCACCACATAAAATAGATTTTATTACCAAATAATGTAATTATGTCCGATTTATAAAAGGAAGGATGAGACACATGTTAGTGTTAACTTAAACCTATCCCACAGTCAGATTCAGACAGGGCATCAAGCCCTTCCAATTCTTAATCAMATTTTAAGCAATGTCAAAGCAGCTGCCTCTGTTGTCAAGTGCTAAGAAAAAACATTTCACTGAAGCTCCCAGAAACTGTGAGTCTTGGAGTCATTAAGCCTTTTGTGACCAGTGACATACCAACCTGATAAAGGCATGATCTTACTAATAATGAAGTTTGAGACACAGACAGTAGTTTTAGGACTTTATCTTATGTTAACGGAGAGATATTTGGACCCAAGCAATAAACCTTTTTTTTTTTCTTTTTTTTTT
>NW_026623293.1:64008-152876 GCF_030028575.1 Malurus melanocephalus
GTTCTGACGAGAGATATTCTGTTGAGGAGTACAACTGGATGCATGCATCTGAAAGGGGCACTAAAATTCCTCTTTCAAACCTGCAGTTTAGTTTGCCCATAATGTTGAGTGTGTGACATAATCAAAATCATGACACAAGGACAGCTATCGTCAATAGCAGTGAGAAGAGCCTGAAAATTCCATCTCAGCACAGCTCACAGGAATATTCCTGAAGTTTGATTTTCCTAACTGGTCATTCCACTGCCTGAAAAACAAACACCAATGTACCCTCTGCCACTTGCACCCAAGTCCCTTTTTGTATGTGTTCATTTCACTGTGACCACTCCAAACACTGCAGGCAAAGTAACTGAAGTTTTGCAAGCAGGCAGAGCAATGAAGCAAAATGAATTTTGGTTCTAATAGTTACTAACAGCTGTATTGATGCCTATCTACTTCTTCCTCATTTCATCCTCTATGATGAAATCCTCTCTCTCATTCTCTGATGAAATCCTCCTGATCATCCTGTAGGCTTCCTCTGTGCAAYTTGCTCCAATGCCAGTGTTTGTGTCAATTCCCTGCTCACTTACCAACTGCACAATTGTTTATGAGATTCTGAGGACCAATTCTCATTGTTCAGGAACCAAAAAATATGCCTTGAAATTTCACGGCAATACTTGCTAAAAATGTTTACAGGCCCACAAGCCTATTCAGCAAACTGTACAGCTCTGCGCCACTTCATTGTCCAGGATTTGTAAATCAGAGAGCATTCTCACACTGTTTGCAAAACAGCAAAAGTGATCAAATTTTTCAGTCATATTAAAACACAGGTGGAAATCTATTTAAGAGAAAACACAAAATTTGAGAGTTGAACTGATATAAATGGTATGCAATGCACTATATTCAGAGAGTCTTCTGTAGCACATCCTACTATTACATATTTGGCAATTAGCGGAAAAGATTAACTGAAATCCCAACACATCACTAGGACARCATCATATAAAGAAAAAAAGTGATTTCAAGATGCATTTGTAGACCAAGTAACTCCTGACTGAAATAATCTTGCTGTATTTCCTCTGGAGCTGTTTGAAAGCCAGGTATATCAGTGTACCCTTGGTCAATGTACATGCTGCAGCAACAGAAAAACTGCATGCAAGAACAGCAGGGCAGACGGCATTAAAGATGCTTATATTCCATTTACAAAACAAGGAACCTTTKTTTTTAATGTTTACATCACACGACAGCAAAAAAAAAAATCATTCTGGCTTTGCACTGTTTTTGTCTCTATAGAAACCGTGAGAATGACTCTCAGTTTTGAGATGGTGATGCTCTGCTCACCAAGTCACTCCACTGCACTCGGACTGCATCTGATTTAGTTTTCAAACTTCTAAGCTTCAAAAGCTATGGTGCAAGTATTACTTTTAATTGCTTATTTGATGCATTCCAGTATTTTGGGAGGGGAATGAARAAAAAATTAAATTGCATTTCTATTATCTAAGGAGCATTAAAGTGCTTTTATTATTAAAGCACTACCTTGGAAGAATTCAATACTGGGSAGAAAGGAATGGAGATATTGAACTATGCTCATTTCCTTGCTCATTTCATTTTAATGTCAAAACATATCTCATAATGCCAGTACAATATGTTTCAACATAGCAGTCAAACAAATCATCTTTTTTGGCTCTCCCTCACATTTTTTCTAGAAATCAATCTTGCTTATCCAAAATTCTAAAATAAGATTTCCTCATCTAGCTGTTTGCCTAGAAAGGTGTTAATATTTCCCTATTGATTTTTGGCATCTGTCAGTTTAGTCTTTCCTTTCTACACCACACACAACGTCTTCAGGCATTTGTCTCCTCCATGTGTGGGCAGATKGAAACCATTAGGTTAGAAATTTTGTGAATGTTACCATCGCAAAATTAAGTCACTGTTTAAAAACTGTTGCTGCTATAACAGACCTACATTTTCCTGTTCTGAGGAACACTTTGTACTGCATGAAGTTTCATACATTCCAGCTGCCACTTGCATATGAAGTCTTTACGTTTGTTTCCAGCCTTCAATCCTTTTCTTCTCACTTTCACCAYATTAAATTTTCTATGTGCATTCTGATTCTTTTTCAGCCAAGCAGTAAGACACAGCAGAGTGGAACTCTTGGCTTCTGATGCTTGCCAGAAGGTGTTAGGAGGTATGCAGCCAATGTAATGCTCAGTCTGATCCATTTTTGAGAAAGGATATAAAAATTCAAACTGACAGTTCAGAATAGAAACAAGAGCTCAAGGTTTTGACACTGCTATGACAAAAAAAAAAAAAAAAAAAAAAAAAAAAAAAAAAAAAAAAAAAAAAAAAAAAAAAAAAAAAAAAAAAAAAAAAAAAAAAAAGTTTGCTTAAGGAAAGCAAGTATTTCTTATAAAGGTGTCAAGAGGATGACCAAATGAAATGTTAGCTTTTAGGTAAGAAAGTGTCTCTGTATATGGTGACATTAAAGTAGGGCCAGAATTAGCAAAATTATATGACTCACTGAAATATATTTAAAACCMCTTATGTGACTCACATAGGGAGAAAACACAGATCAAGAGGGGAAGAACAGTGTACAGTGGAAATGTCCRTTGTGTGAAAACTATTGGACTCATCCACATCAGGTTCTGTCACTAAAGTGGTGAGGTGACAATTTTGTCACATAGCAGAGGTGGAGAAGCATCACCCCTTAAAAGCACTACCTTTTCTTCTGACATTAACCTAACAAAAAAGTTTTAAGCACCACAAAGTTATTTGCTTTTATAGAATACAGAGTCTATTAATGCAGATATTTCCCTTACAGGGCTTTCTGAAATCATTGCTTCTCAGCAGCAACAGTTGAATGGCACAATATCAGCCAGACCAAAACAGAGCTCCATGAAGGGCTTGTCCAAGGGGATGTGGGGGACACTGGCAAAAGAAGTTAGGCAGTAATGTTTTCACATTCATTGGATTCAGGAGAAAAGGAAAAGACTGGGGAAGCTTTCTGTGGGGGTGGAATTCCCCACTTCCTTCCTAAAAATGTGCACAGCAAGTGTGATGAAGACCATATGCCTAGGGAATGCAGGAAAATTGAGAGAATGAAAGAAGGAAGAAGAAATAGTCATACAGACCTGTGCTGTATGCTGTATATATAGAATTATCCTGTGTATASTGGGTGACCTTAAGGTGAAGGGATCAGTAGGGGCAACTCCCCAATAATCACTGACATGAAACAGGAGGTTTCAAGGTAGATGGAGCTGTTGCCTCCCAATAATGGCAACACCTTTTGACTTGTCATAAATCTAAGCAATGTTTACAGTTATCAGTACAGGGTTTMGTTCATTGCTGTCCAAGAATAATTAACATTCTAGGGGGCATAATTATGCATTGAGACAATATAGAGGATACACTTTATTATGGCGCAGTTAAAAAAATGGCAATGTAATACTACTTGCTTCCCATGTTTCATTATCTGACAAAACATTTTCACCTATTTGCTTCCAGTCAAAAATGCAGAACAGATGTGGTTCCTGTTTAAAAAGGAATTACGTTATTTGCTGTTTAGTGGACCCAGTAAGGATTAGGAGTTTCTAGAATACAGTTTTTGTTGTGGTTTACTGTAAGGCAACCACTTGCTTTCAACTGGTACTTTCTTTATTTTGCCACAAGTCCATAAGGTCAGCAGTTGACTAAGAATCCATTTGTTAAAAAAAAGCAAATTAAAAAATAGAAATGTTTCGGTTCAATGCTTTGACTKTTATTTTTCCATCAAATTGCAAAGATTGGATAAAATATGTTTTCCATGACTCTGAGCTTGTTACAGAAGTCCATCCATGACTTTGATCTAGAAACATTAACTAATGCCTCTCTATTGAAAAAATGTCTAAACTTTAAACAAGTAAGCTTGTTCTCAGAATCATTCCTACTTAGAGACTCAGTAGTGGTCACTTTAAAATGCGGCTATTTAAAACCTTGAAACAGACACTCCTATTTTAYAAAGTATTATAAATACTGCAGAAAATGAAAGGCCTTAGTATTAATAGATTACAATCAATRGGTTTGCATCAATTTCAATAAATTATACATTTAGAAATATAACAGCATGACAAAAACTGTGCTTATATTACCACAGATCCTCTTCACTAAGGCAAAACATCAAACCGAGAACTGGTTTCACAGGAGTATCAAATAAAGTCAGCCTCCAAGAGACCTCTGGAAGAGAACACATGGTCCACTTTGGAGTCACAAACAAGGGTGTGTTGATCCCTCCTGACCTGTCCAACCTGTTCCTRAAASCCCCAGCCACAGAAATTCTTCAGTCTCCCTAAGACAARCTTTTTATTATGGTCAAAACCATTYCATYTCTTAGGAATAMGCACAATGAACAGATTGTTTGGAGAAACTAAAATAAGCAGCCAAATTCCAGTGTGCTGTGCCACCTATCTCAGGGAGGAGAAAGGGGTGAAGCAAGTAGAAATGATAATACAGGAGTGTAAATCTGATTTATGTCAATTTTTAAGTTTCYGTGGTTTAGATTCATATCCTACCAAGTGCCCCTACAACTGAACAACACTTGAAAATATGTGAGCTAAGAAACAGTATTTAAATACATAGAATTGTGGTTAACTTCTACAAAGTCTGTGAATACCCAAGGCAGTTCAGCTCCTCTTGATGACATGATTCCTTTAAGATTCCTGGAACACAAGAGCAGAGGTCATAATGGTTGGAGAGGGAGCCACCAGGGAGCGTAAAGAGAACCAAGGTGTTTGTAACTTCCACCCAGGTCCTCATGGAAACAACTGTTCTTTGATGAGCCAGAGGAATGGATTAGGAAAACTGCGAGGAGCAGCCAAGGAACTGAGCCAGACAGAGACCACCCAAAAAGCAGAAAAGATTCTGTGAAGTAGGAATGGAATTAGTAAAAAAAAATTCGCAATTGGAGATAACCAAATGTTGAGAGTGGGSGTGGTAACTATAGCTCATGAAGAAAAAAATGGAAGAAAAGCCAAGACAACACCTGGAAAAAAAAAGTACAGAGAACTGGAAGCCCATATGAAAGGCTAGAGGAATTGTGATCCTGTTTTGAAAGGTTAATAAATTAGTTCCAGACAGAGTATGATTATTTTAAAAACCTCTGAGTTCCTTTGATAGGCACCCATGAAATAAAAGGAAGTCTGTGGTCAGTGTACTACTTAAATATTRTCCTTCAAGATATTATCAGCAATAATATCATGTGATATGACCTTTTGAAACCACCTACAGAGAAACCATGTTGCATTTTCTGGCCAATATSTGTAAATAAAATCTTTTTATACCCTGCATGCTAGTTGGTAGACATACATTTAAAGCAGYTGACACATTTAGAATGGATTTTCCTAATTTAAGAGAAGTCATACACAAAAGCACTCGGATGGTGAGAGGGGATGGTGTGGAGACTTACCCTGCTCATCCAATTACAAAATCTTAATTTTATTGTATATTTCCAAATCAGCAGACTATTTAATAAAACTTGGGATAGTTCTCTCAGCATAAACAATTCCTTCATTTATACAACTATCTAAATCTTTGAAAGACTGGTTTTCATTTATCAGAATGTTTTCACACACAACTCTCACTCCTGCTAAGTCCAGCTCTGACACTATGGAGAAAAATTATTTTGGTAAATATCTTGCCAAACTACCACTAAATAACATATAACTCTTTAAARTAGCTCAATACACAGAAGAAAAACAGAGCAGAAACTCATGCAAAATGTTGTCAAGCTTAAAAGATTCAAAATTTTGGTGATATCATTATTATTACTGTGTTACAATTGCCAGGTAAATGACTTGGTCTATATGTTGCTGTTGTAATTTTGTCTGCWATTACCCAGAGATTTTGGTCAAACAAGGGCCAGAACTGAGACCAATTCTCTGTTGACATAACTTTATTGATTTCATTAGACTTCTGTCRGCAGAAAACATTGGCTTCTGTTTAGTTTTGGAAAAATAAAAAGCCAYACCATCTGCTTTTATTAAAACATATTTTTTAACTGAAAAGTGGAGATGAGTGACAGGATCCACTCCTAAATCTAACAAAGTACATGACTGGGGCTTGGTAATTTTACCAATCCCATTTCCAATCATTTTTTTGTTGTATTTGTGCATTACATACACCAAGCTTGCAGGAAGATAAGCATTATAAATCTTGACAATTATTTTTTATTGTGATACAGAAATTTATGCCACAGTTAAGTCACTCTTATGACCAGCGCCAATGATATGCTCTAACATTTCTCTGCTATGCTTCAATTAATTAAGCAGCCTTGGGGGAAAAAAGGCAGTAGGAAATGTTCCAGTACTTCTCACTGTGGGATGATGCCCTACAGCCCTGTGAATGAGAAACAAATATGTTCTACAAACAGAAGTTCACTGTATCTGGAGCTGGTGGACAAAAGGATTTCCACAAACACCAGCTGCAGGCAAACTCACATAAATGGAGAGTAGTTGTACTCAACTGCAATAGCTTCCACATTCTCAGTTCCCACCCAGAGAAACTGGATGTAGGTGATCTTTTACTAAGCACAGCCAGGGAGTTGTGCTTCATTATATTTGCTGTGTCTCTGATGAGGATTAGCTGTGGCTTGAAACAGAAGTGAGACTGAAATAAAATTATTTCAAAAGACAAWCATTAGAAGTACCAGTGCAACAACAATACATTAATTAAGTGGTTCAAGACAATTTTCTGATTTTAAATATATTTCTTACTGGTAATCTGCTTCCCACAGAATTTACCTGACTACAAAGGCACAAAAAAAAAAAAAAAACCCTAGATAACTTTGCAATACTCACTTCCATGATTCTCTAACAGAAGGTCTCAGCCTTACCTCTGCAAGTCAGATTACAGGTGTACAATTTATTTACTTCCACTATTCTTTCCAGTTTAAAAACTGTTTGAGGAAGGACTGAGTCAGTCAAGACCATTAGGGTAAAAGCATGGCATGTTCCAAAAAACTGAATAAGTGGGTTTTTTTTTCATGTTAAGCATATAATGATTAAAAGGCCCGATTCTCCAAAAGTATCCAGGACAGCCACAGTGCAATATGTTCTTATGTGACTTTTTGTCAGGCATCACAACCATTCAGCATGATTTGGACCTTCTGCAAGTATGCTTATCAGATGAAATTGATTGTCCTCCATTTCAGTTCTCTCCTATTCCTAAAATGAGAGGACTGAACTTCTCCAGTAATCCTCCAAAGCATGACTTCACAAACCACACTTTTGAGAACTGTTCTCTGGAATACAATCAACCAGGCATGTCACTGCATGTACAGTTCTCTGTGGGATTGTCCTGCTACAAATTCACCTGCCTATTTATACATGGAAAATTTTTAAGCTGAAAACACACCGAGTGTTTTCATAAAACCAAGTTGCTCTCACTTGGATAATACACATAGAAATCAAAAATTGTAGCATATGTAATGCACAGGTAGTTCTTAGGAAAAAGAATACATGACTATTTTTTRTAGAAAATAGTATTTTTAAGATCTAAACATGAAACATAGAATGTGTTTTTGACACCGCCTTAAGTGATAATTTTAATACTAACAGATTGTAGTCTTATACCTCATAAGAACCTGGTGGTTTGAGAGTCCTTAGGAAGGACTCATATACTTGGGTTCTCTTCTGAGTCTCACTATCAGCCTTAGATGATCAGRATGTATATTTTTGATCTCTGACCCTAAAGTTCCCCTCTCTTCAAAACCAGAAGAAAAACACTTACCTTCTAGTAACTTGTTGCAAGAACTGCAAAGAAAGGCAGATATGAGAGCTGGATGCTGTGACCATCACAGTTCAGTGCCATRTACCACACACCTTCCCCACAGCTCAAGTGGGGCTTGCATTTCTGGAGGGGAGGAACTGCACACTCAGCAGCAGATACAGACACAGAATGGTTTGCATTATGTAAGTTTAGTTCTTGCTTACAGTCAAATACCATTCATTATTCTACTCAAAAAAAAGCACTTCAACCTTCATCTGCTGAAAAGCCATTCAAATTACATACCAGCTCTACTTGTATCCAATAATTTCCAAAGGGGTAAGGATAGACAAGAAATTAGTCTGGATGCTTCAGGAAGTGGAGAGGAATGGGGTTTTCTGAATAAAAGGGGTTTTTGACTTCTGAGACTCAATGAGTTTATACCATTGAGTTTCACAAGTATCCAGTTACTTTCTGCAAAATATTGCTTAAAACAAAAGTAAGGAAATGGTGTGCCAAGAAACCTGTGTTAACTGACACTGCTGTGGTACCAAACTGTTTGCCATSTGTATTCCCCACATTTCAGGCAAATGAATGGGCTAATGTAAATTATTAACATGTTTATCTTGCTTTAGACATATTACCAATATTGTAAACAAAACCATTTCAAGTATCAGGAAGCAACCATTTTCTTCCTGTTGTTSATGCATAAGTTCACTGGAGAAAACYACAATAAAAACAAAATCAAAAGATGCATGGTAGTGCAAAGGCACAGGATTCTTCAATAAAGGTAGACAGTCATATTTGGCATTTCTTAGTTGTCAACCRCACAGCTTCAAGATTTAAATAACTCTAATACATAATTTTAATTAAATAAGAAATTTTATGCAAAACAGGAACAATACTTAATGAGCTATTTTTACATTCAGTAGCCTCTAACTGTGGATCATAAAAGCTAACATCCCAATATTTAAAATGACAGACACCACCTGGTTTAAAAGACTGAACAGGACCTGCTGAAGGCAGACAACTGGAAAATGCATGCCTGAGAAAGGTAGACTTTGGCAGTTTGTTTAGGGCACAGGAGGATTCTCCCCAAGCCCACTCACATATCTCTCCACTCCAGAACTGCCCCCAGGAGCACAACACTGTGACCCGGTGCTCCAGATAGAACATCTGCTGCTGTGTGGAGCTGCCAAGGCAACAGCATTCGGCTGTGTTTTCCAAATCATGAAGTTATTACTCAGCTCACTCCTGACAGTGTCAGAGTTGGCACTCCCAGTGACCTCCCCCATAAAAATGCCCCAAATATGCTCCAAAAACTCTGGCTGCCACTCTTTAGGTCACTGATAAGAAGGCGTCCCAGATTATATCACTGATGCTACTCAGGTGGACAGGTAGAAGGGCAAAGCAGCTCTTTCAAGAGAGGGGACAGGTGCAACTCTCTTGAATCTTTATTCTTTTACACATAAGAATGTGGTCATGTAACTGCTCAAGTTGGTGCTCCAGCCCACTCCCTACGTACCAAATGTACACAAACCCCTATCTGAAAATATGACTCCCTCCACCACTAACAAATGAAGCCTTTAAATAACCTTTTAKAATGGTGTTTGAAAGAAGAACAGGTTTTTTTCCTTCATAGTCCTTCCATCTCCAAAGGAAATTTGACTCCAGCAATACAACKGTGGTACAGCACAAAGTAACATGGCCTCAACACCATATTCCCCAGATAAAACACTGATAGTTTCTGGTACCCTATGTGTACTGTGGGGTCTTTCCTTGCATGCCCAAACTCAAACTCCACCACTTTTTAGGCACAAACTGCCCCTTTTCCTAGAGAGCACTAGCAGTGTCCTTTCCTCCTAGAAAAGCTCATGGGAACTTTTTAAATTAGTGACATATTCACTGTCAGGACATACTATTTGGGGTCACTAACACTGAAAGGTCTGTGGCCTAGTGCCATAAGTGATGGATTGTTTGAAGTCCTTTACAGGACCAGCTATCAACAATAAAACTTTYAATAAGACAGATAATTTTACCAAGCCAGTTAGTTTGTCCAAAAAAGGACAAACTGTGTCCTGTCGCAGGAACACATACGGAAACCTATCCACTGATGAAGTAGGTAAAATCATTAATAAACACTTCTGTAACATTAAATACACTATCTGTTTTATGTTCACCATATCTTTTTCATAATAATGATTCTGAAACACAAACATTAATAGGACACAGCCTATGTAAGCCATTTTTTCGTAAAGAGCATTGTTTCAGGTAAATAAAAATATACTTCAGTTCATCATCATCCTGTGAAGAGCATAAAAAAATCAAACACACTTCAGAACACTTATTTATATCGACAAAACTTGGACAAGGGTTTGGGGTTTTTTTCTCTACAATGGATAAACTTGTCACCCCAGAAGGACAAAAGGTGAAGGAGATGCTGCTCCACACTTTGTTTTGCTGATAGTGACAGCCTGAGGGGCTACATTCCAGCTCTGCTCAGTGCTGTAAAAGCCTTTYATTTCCACATGCTCAGCACACTCACTTTTACTTTCTAAACTAGCACCTATTTTCCACCAATAGTACCTCTAGATAAAAGTGCTCAAAATAAGAGCTAAGCAACTACATATCATGTAATCAGTTCCTTTTAAAATGCTTCCCTTCCATTAATATCCCACACAGTTTTTGTGTCTAAGCTTCCTCCTGCATCACACACCACTGCTATGAACATACACACGGCATTTGGATCTACAGCAACTGTAAGTGTATCACAGGCTCCTTGATTTTATCTAGATCAGGTACCAACAGCATCAAGTTGAAAATAATACAGGCTTTAGCTTGTGCTCTTTAAGTCTGCCGGGACCTCAAGCAAGGCAATGAGCCTGCAATGAGGTCTATGCTATCACGATTTCACTTCTACTAGAACCGGAGGAACCTGTTTTAAGATGAATATGGATGTTAGCATCACACCCACACACCCCTGCTCTGGGAGGAAATGTCACAAAATACCAAGTTCTGAAATCTAGACTAAAGCAAAATAGGTCAGAGCAGAACTGYAACCTCCATTTTTCACCAGTAGCCTCCTGCCCTATTTTTAACTCAAGTCTTTTAAGGAGGCTCTGTCTCCACTGGCCACATGTGCCACAGCTGAATCTTTGCAAACATGGCCTCTGACTGGGAAGAGACTTATACTTGTTCTCAAAATCCAGGGCTTTGAATGTTACTTYGGATCAAATGGCAATCAATGCRGGTCACAGGCTGGCTTTTCTTCACACTTTTAGCAAGAAATGCTGCTCAATGAACAATCAGTGTGTCAGACCTCCCTTCAGTATGAATACAAAAGCACAGTTGTTAGAGCCTTTCCAACTTAACTTCGAWAGCTCTGCCTAAAGACACTATTCAGCTTCTGTGCAAAAAGCAATTCTYAGCTCAAAATGTCCTTCAAATTCCATTTTCACATTCCTAACTCTCTGAAACTGGTATACAGGAGCATACCTCCAGTAAATCCACAGGGATGCATAGCTATGTATTACATCAATATTTTAATTTGGATTTATCTTATTATTACATATAATTTATTATATGATGTTATTTCTACATCTACTCCTTGTCAATTTGATTTTTCACTTGTGTTCTCTGCCTAGGTTGAAACCTTACAGATCAGAAAATAATGGCACATATSCTTTTGTCCTTCACATTAGATATGATAACACTTCTGGCTGCRAAAACCTACGACTAACACTGCCATTATATTGCTGAACTAGTCTTAAAATAGGTACAGCACCTACAGCAACCACAGCTTTGGAGAAAGAAACAGAAAAATCTTTCACTGGCCTGAACAGCAGTAACTGCTTATGGAAAATTACACTGTGCCAGTAGGTGTAAAAGTTAGTTCAGTTTGAAAGAAAAATGGTTTATCAAATCTTAATACTATAAAAAAACAAAGGTAATGAATATAGTTCTGARCAAAGAAAAACATTCTTCATATGCTGCTAAGTCATCACCAAATTGTATCTGTCTTTTGATCTCACCAACTACACACAGTGCAATCGCACTGTCACCTGTCCCAACTGGCAGATCCTGTGGGCCATTCTCTAAGAACATCCAAAGTGTTCCCACCTCAGTTGGCCAAGGAAGTCTATGCTTAGTTGAATTTCCCTACCTTCATTAACCACAGACAGAGTAAAATAGATTAAAAAAAAATTCACTAAAATTGATTTTCCTCTATAAGGGACAAAAAAAAAAAAAAAAAAAAAAGCCAAAACCCAAACAACTAACCCCAGAGAAATGAGTATCAAGCAGTGGTGTGGCAGGAATCAGTCCCGTATTCCACTTTCCCTTGCACACAACATGGGCTCGGTTTATGCTAAGAAAGCCTGAGGCAAAATGCAGCTGTCTGAGGTCAGAACTATCTGCAAATAAACAGCAACAAATATATTTGTCTGCTCTGAGTGAAGCATAACTCCTTTGGGGATTTGATTGTTTTTGATYCAGTCTTCCTCCTCCAAGCTTGTCTCCTTGAAGATCAGCAACAAAAGATAAAATAAAGATGTCCCTGACTTTACAAAGAGAATGACAGTATCTACTCGATTTCCTCTACACCCCATGATACATCAGGCAGATAAAAAGGCTGCTGAGAAGGACAGGAGACTCAGTGACTCAGACCACAGTACTTGATTTCTCCCTTCTTTCTTTCTCACTCCATGAAGGATCATCACTTTATCAATTCCAGTGGGATAAAAAGAAAAAAAAAAATATCAGAACTCCTCCTAAAGCACCTGGAAACATAATGGGAGGGAAATACAGCAAAGAAGTCTCAAGGGAAAATAAAAGGATAGAAACATTCACATCTGCTCTTCTTTACAACTCATGGCATAATCTCTTTTCGATTTTTATACAAGGTTTATTAGAAAAAGCAAATCAATCAGATGGACATCAGACTTTTTTTACCTTCAGGCCTTCTCTCTTCAGAAAGTGGATCTGACACAGAAAGTGCTTTTAAGATAATGAGCTGCATATTGAGTAACCAAATCTTTTGTTTAGCTTGGGATAGGCAAGGGAAGGGGAGTTATGTCTGAATGGACTGGCAGGAAAACACAGCTATCTTTGGCATTCATGATTCAAACAACSCTGCCTGTCCATCTCTGAATATGAACCTCATTGGTGATTAGACATCAGTCACTTGAAAAAGGAATTACTGAGGCAGCTTRAAAAGTAGCCTGTTTTAAACAGCATTAACCTCAAATACCATGGCTTTCTAGTAGGATATTGAAAGAGTGTCTAGAATTTTCCACATGGTACCAGTCAGCAGATACTGTTGTTGTTTGTATCAGGAGAAATTCACAATGAAATGGGAAAGCAAATGTCAAAATAACATGAAAAAGAAAAACAAAGCAGGAAACGGGAATAGAACCGCAGTAAGACATTTTGATTATCCACTTAGAGGAAAGACAGTGATGGGCCAAAAAATGGGCCAAAAATGCAAAGAAAGGAAACATACATTGGAAATCAGCCTGGTGATGTAATGTTAAAAAACATCAGTGCATGCAGTTCACTGAAGAGCTGGGTRGGGGAAAATATTATTCATAAAACCTAAGGCCCAGTCTCCTACCAGTTATCCTAGATTTGACCTTCTTTTTTATACTCCCTTTCTCCCACATACACACAATTTCAGTGACTAAAAACGGGGGAATAATGAAGAGAGAAAAAAAACAGCCTGAAAGAAGGTGTTCACCACCTGGATCCCAGCCCCAAAAGAGTTACCTGGGGCTGCTCTCCTGCAGTCCTGGGCAGCCCTGGACTGGAACACAGTCAGCTGGACTTTCAGCACAATTGTTGAAAAACTCAAACAAAGTGAGCATCCTTCTGCACTCTTCACAGTTGTTTCCCCCCGCCCCCACCCCCAGGACTTTGTACTGAATTTTTTCCTACTTTTTTTCTTTCCAGAAGAGAGAATTCAAATTATTTCACATCTCAGTGGTAAAACGGTTTCAATATTCCAGCTAGGAGTGACAAGGCGACAAGTACAGAAAACTGGTTTTTAAAAAGCATTTAATCACTTAACATTCACATCTTTGAACTACTGCATGAAGTGCTACCCAAAAGCTAAATATTGTTAAGAGATCTCTTGGCTCTATTTGTCCTGTCAGCACTCCTTACCACTAAAGCACTGGCAAAAACTTGCAGCCACTGTTCATGACATTAACAGGAACACAATGGAGTAATTTATAGCAGAATATTAAAATTGAAGGAGCTTCAGTTTCACTTTATGCAATTAACCCAGCAACAAGAGCAAGCACTTTGAAATCACACCACCAAAAAAAATTTCATGTTTGGGATAGCAAAGAACGGAAATGCTATTATACTTCTTATTAGGGGGACTTAACACTGCTAACTCCAGAGCCTATGAATCAGTTTCTCCACARAATTCTAAAGTCATAGGTGCCAAATATAAATCTTTTTATCATAATCCCATTCTTGATCTTTTCACATTATTACTTGACTTGCTGGATAAATCGTTGSTAAAATAAGTTGCCATTTTTTCCTACAAAATTTGCCAAACCAACTGCTGGAAGGCATTTGTATTGTCCTCTTACTAGAAGAATTCCTGTAACATTCCCATTGACCTAATTGCAGGTTTTGGCCTGAAAAGATGACACGTTTCTGTGAATCTGGTAAAGCTGTTGAAGCAGGGATACTAGACATGAAGTACCCTTCTGGCCCCTTTCATCAAGCTCCAGGCTGAATCCCCTTAGGAATGTGATGGCATTTCTTCTCCCTGCTTTTTTCTAAAATCCTATTCTAAGCTGCTTAAAAAAAAAAAAAAGAAAAAAAGAAAAAAGAAAAAAAAAGCGAAAATCTGACTGAAATAACCCAGAAACTTAAGTAAAGACAGCTGGAAAGATGAAAGAGTGATAATGTTTAGATGTAAACCAAGTGACATGTTCCAACAACTGGCAGGGACTAAWTTCTGTCCCAGAAATGTATATTATTAAAGAATACAGTGCCAGTGGGGAAATCTCTGAAACCACAATACAATTACATTATTTTAAGTCTCTTTTTGGAAAGTGTTATCMTTACTTAGAGAAAAACAGGGTTTTCATACTTATATGCCCTCTGTGTGGTACYTCTTACAGCAAACATTTTTTTCTCATAGCAGGAGAAGAAAAATAATCACAGGACAGAAYTGATTGTTTAGAGATAGTTTAGAGCCTGGGTAGATATCATAAGCCAYCATTAGGCAAGCACTTCAAAGGAAGATTTATATAGAAAATGTGAACAACRTTGTGTACTGTGTTCGATTTAAAACACAGTTTGCAGAGCCTCCAACCCAAAGCAACTTCTGCTTTTGCCCCTGGTGCACATGAAGCTTGCTCTAGGCAAAGTCCCATTTTATGCAGACTCAGTGCCTTTAACTTGTACCCTTTAATCTGGCAAAATCCTTGGATGTGCCCACAATTCCGTTTAGAGTCATGGTTCAGGGACCCATACATAGTCATGCCTCTACTATATCAGTGTGCTATATTCCAAACATAATTCCAGTTTTAAAAYATACTCCTCATTTCCTAAGATTCTGTCATCACTGGGGCTTCCTTACCCGCGCAGACGTTCCCGTCGTAGGTCTCGCACACCCAGTCGTGGCACTCGCAGAGCGGACCGTAGTACTTGCCCGACTCAGCCACCTGGCAGATGCACACTCCGCACTCACATCTGCCTCTGTCATTGCACAGCTTCCCCCCTGGGAYGCGGCACCTGAGCTCCGACTCAGCCCGGGACAGCCGGCAGGAAGCGGGAATACCCAGAACGCTCCTGTGGAGGACAGCAAACAGAATAAACTGTGGTCAAAGCCAGAGACTGCAGCTCAGAACCGATGAGATCTTGGCTCAGGGGAAGCCACCCTTCTGCCGTTGGCTTCAGCCAATACTCAGAATATTGTTCATACCACCTCTTTAGTTATGTTCACAAATTATTACTTGTCTCAAATCACCCAACTTTCTTCATTTTCAGCAGAAATCTCACTACTACCTGCAGGAATGCTTATATTTTATTTAACTTACATTTTTAACGACATTAGTCTCGTTTACTTTCTCATCAGGCCTATCTGGTATATATGCATAGACATGTATAGWTTGATTATCTATCATTAAACATTTAATCTTAATTATTTCAGAAAGTTTAGAGACACCATATACATCCAAACATCTGGATAGCATAACAGGAATATATATCAAAAAAGCAAACTTATGGTTGATTCTAATAAAATACATTTGCCAAAGTAATCCTCCTGGTTGTCAGACATATACAATCTGTGCTTTCAATGGAAAAGGAAACCAAAGCAATCACTGCTTTCCATGCAATAATGTAGTTTGTGGCTGTGGTTTTAGTGAAGCCAGCAGAATCCAATGCTAGATCTGTAGATTTGTAGCTCTGCCATGCAACTGYAACATGCACTGGAGCACATGGAGATCAGGACTTTCAGGACATACTCAAAGAAAATCACACATTGTCTCACCAAGAGCTGAATCATAGGAAAAATGAGCAAAGGACTGCTCAGGCCAAAAATAGATCTTCACAATGCTAAGGAATACTGAAGGTGCAGATGAATAGAGCCTGCCCTTCTCAGACAGAATTTGCAAGGAGCAGGTGGGTGCTGGCTGTGACGAAGGATGGAGAGCGAAGAGCAGTCTGCTTTGCTGTGCCACTGCAACGAAGGGCAACAGTTAKCAGGATTCTGTGGTTAGGAGCCTGCCCCACTCAGGCAGCAGAATTTAGAGGTTTGGGTATAAAAAGCCATCACTACCCAGCTCTTCCCGCTTCACTGCTTTCAAAGTGCGCATCTTGGGCATCAAATACATCGTCGCAAATGAGTCCGCAGCCTGCACAGCGCCTCCCTATTCAGACTCGCAGTGACCCAGAGCGCCTCCCTCGGTGTGACTCTCAAGCGAGTAGAGGAAGAGCCAACAAAGTGCTCCACTGCTCCCTCCGCAATCCCAGCTTCCACACTGCTGGTACCTGAAAATGAGTCGCAACCCCCCATGAGAGCGGAGAGGCAGACTTACCGCAGGGCCGGGGGCCCGGCCGGCAGCGCGGGGACCAGCAGCAGCAGCAGCGCCAGCAGCCCCTGGGCGAGCATGGTGCGAGCTGTGCTGCGCCGCACCTGGAGCGCTCCTGCAGACGGCCGGACACACGGCCGGACACACGGCCGGACACACGGCCGGACACACGGCCGGACACACGGCCGGACACACGGCCGGACACAGCCGCCAGGAATGCGGAGACCTGCGAGCTGGACAAGCCCGGCTCCAGCGCTGCTCCCCCCGTGCTGCAGTGGCTCTGATTAGCTGCCTGGGAGCGGGATTTGGGCAGCACTCTGGGAAGGAGGCCGGTGCCAAACCCCCAAGTTTACAGTCTAGGCAGGGAAGTAATTAGAAACAGTTGCGCAGCCAGATGGTTTATTTTGATGTTTTAAAAGTGGCCCGTTCACAGATGTGAACGAACTGTCTCATTCTTAAAGTACAGGCACCGTAAATATTTGAGGTATGTGTATCCCCCTGTCCTTTGACAGATGGCTSCTTGGGAGAATCTGTAAAATTTGTAGGGACGAGGAGACAGGACCAGCTTTCCTCAGCTGCAGCATCCCTGCCTGACTGCTGGAGAACCTCCCTGGCGCCTGCCTGCCCASGTCCATCCCTTCCCTCCTTCCCCTGAGGTCACCTGCTCACGTCACTGCACCGTGCGACACTGCAGGCTGCCAGCCCACACCAGCATGAGTGACTGCACATTAAAAGTGTTTTTAGTTAGCCATTTTCTAATGCTTTACTAAAACACACAGTTCAATACTTCATCACAGCAGTGGGAGATTTTTGAATTGCTTTAAAACTAAGATAAAAGGAGGGATAGTCCCTCCAAATGAATGAACTTTGGCAGAAATGGCCAYGAGCACTTTATGCTTTGGGAAAGCTTTTGATCCCTCTGGCTGTCCTGCRAAATTGCTGATTGCCTGATACCTCCCTGGGATGGAAAGTTCTTCAAGAAACAAACTTTGATCACAAAAGATAGTAAGTTATAGGTATCCTAGTCTACACATATATGCATTTTTAAAGYAGGCAGTTGACAGAAGAAGCTTTCTGGTTCTGAACCTTGTACTATACCCTGTAAAGCCCTAAGTAGTTTCCCCAGAATTAACAACTCTTGTTTTAATTTCATATTAAATATCTAATATACCACAGATTACACTGTTCTTGAAAGCAATTTAAGATTTAGTTAAAATTCTTTGACTCAGAGGCTGCCTTTCCTGTAAATTTAGGTAGGTGTCTTACATTTTACATAGTGAACTCAAGGGTACAATTCACAGCAGTCCTGATAACATAACTAGTTCTGCTAGTGATCTTCCTTCAAAAAAAAAAAATGCATCAAGCACTTGACTTCGTTCTTACCTTATTATCATCTTGCCTTACAGATGACAAACCTTTAAAGTCTAGTTTGGGGCCTGTTTTCAGTCAAATACCAACTCCATTGGAGTATAAAATTTTATCAAAACACAAGAGACTGGACAAAATCTGCTCTAGCGTATTTGTGAACATGCATTCTTGTTCCCTGAAGATAKACAGGTTAAACGCAAATATTATTCCAATGGACCATTAAAACACAAGACTTTTGCCATATTTTAATAAGTTATCTTGAAGTTAAAAAAAACTTCACTGTCTACTTGTAGTGTACTAACCACTTTATGACACATAATTTCACCCTAAAACACAAGCAAGTAGAATTAGAATGCAAAAAAATCTAAAAGCCCCATATAGAGCTATTGCACACCATATCTAGTTTTTACCAGTTTTGTTGCCCTTTATGGTATATTTTATATTGCAAATGTGATAATAAAAATACAATATTTTCTCAAGCAAAAAAAGTCCTGTATTGAGTGATCTTTTGGCTTCAGTCTTGTGAATGTTTATAGTCCTGCTAACCCCATGCATTTGACTTACTTTGATGGATCTAGTGAAAAGGAAAGTAATATTGGCAGGCATTTATTTCTGACAGTCCTTGAACTTTGAAGTCCATACTTAATGCAGCACTATGTGTTCTATCTGTGTGACAGTTTTTCAAATGCATTTATAATGCTACAGTAAAAAATATTTATAACTTAAAACCCTTTAGATTACAGAAAGGAGCACTTTTAAGWGCAATGTGATTGTCAGAAATTGCACTGCCTGAAGTCTCAATTTGGAGAAGAATAAATAAAAAACTTTGCATTTAAAAACAATACTAATTTCCTTTCAGTATTAAAATCATCTTTAATCCAAAAATTTAAAGGTTGCCATGTTTTCATCTTCATCCTCTTTCCCTGAGCACACTGGTACTGACAGGTATTCAGAAGACTTTCAAGCAGCCTACAAACTGTAATTTCAAATATAGGAGAGAAGACATTCATCACGATATGCTGACCTTATCACTGTCTTATTTTTTATTTATTTACATCTGTCAAGTTTTGAAGAAATACACATCCTTTGGCTGTGGACCTTTTGAATTTGGAAATGGTGTACTTACACAGTCCAAGGGTGCAGTATTTTTATTTAATCATTTAATCCTGGAATGTTTGTATGCATGTGTGTATATATATGCATATATATACATATGTATATGTATATATATATATATATATATATATATATGATGTGTATGTATTAAGGAGCTAAATGGCTTGCAAATACACTGTAAATTCAATTTAAAAGGAGTCAATCTCTTTCTAAATCGGAACCTGACACTGCCTTGAGAACTGCTCGCTTCCTTTCAGTCACTCCTGTACAAAACCTAAGGAACTTTGTTCTCCACTGGGTGACACACACACCTACACAAAGCACAACACTTGTAAAATGCTACTTTTTCTATGTACTGGAGTTTTTGTCTAAGGCTCTGGACCTGTAGGTGCTTGGTAAATGCATAGTTCAAAAGTGGTAATGCCACTACCTGCAGAGTAGAAGYAGAAAAGAGAAAGTCAACATACTGCTGAGGAGGAGGAGAGGCTGGAACACACCTACTAGTACTGAACAGCCTTTTCAAAAGTAGGCAATAGGTTTAAACAATACTTGTCAGATGCAAAATGACTTCAWATAAAGATGTGGCATCAAGAAAATAAGTGCTATTAAGCAAAGTTACACTTGAATGTATCCCTATTACTGTTCTTGATAAAAGTTTACAGGATTAGGTATGGTCAAAGACTGGGATAAGTCTTTTCCCTGAAATCTGATTTACCAGTAGAAGAACCAGAAGTGTAATTTCCTATCCAAATTGGTTTCATAGTCTTCTGAACTGTGTAAAAACTAAGTTGCWAGCCCAGGGGTAGACAAGATAATTCATAGGCAGTGATTTTAATTTWTTTTTTWWAAAGCAAKCAATATTTTAACTTKAACTTTGCCAGAATTGCTTTTGTAAAAAAATCAAACACGAATAATAATAAAAAATAAGAAAAAAAAAGTAAGAAAAAGCTTTTTTACTGTAACAGTCGTCTAACACTAGAGCAGAATGACCAGAAATGCTGTGGAATCTTCACCCCTGGACATATTCATATGCATATTCATCTGGACAGGGTTCTGGGCAACATGCACTGGGCTATCCTCTGAGAGGGTGGGTTGGGCTAGACCATCTCCGGAGATCCTCTCCAACCTCAACTATTCCCTAATTCTATAACTCTGATGGCATAATGTGCTTTTGAACAGGGCTTGATTTGGTTTGGGGAGGCAGATGGACTCTATCTACTCCTTTAGGAATACTCTAGCCTCTTAGTGAATATTTAAATTTTGTTGTCACTTTAATAAAGCCATCAGGTTTGCAAAATACATTCCATGACATCCTTAAATACTTTTTTCTTAACAAGACAAATCGAAATGTACATACAGCAAACAGTCTAAGCTTAAAAATACACGGAAACCATAAAAAAAAACCATCAAATATTTCTCATGGGTTTCCGCTGAAGCCATTTTAGTAACAGCAGCAGTTTGTAAGAGTGGAGATTGAGGCATTCAAATTCAGAGCCATTTGGTTACATCACAATTTTCTAAAATTAACCAGAAGTTGAAAATCCTGCATGTCAAACAAAGTACTGTTTCTCCATAAAATGGGGAAGGAGGTGGAAGGAGGAGAGTTGTAAATGTCCAGTGATTCTGATTGTACATTTTTGTCAGGGATATACAATCTAAATTAGATGGCTGTAAAGGACTATGACAAACCACTTTAACACCCATGGAGTRAAGTCCTTGATGGAGTTAACTAAAATCAGTCTAAACTGAACACTCCAGAAATTCATGCAACTGTTGATAGTCATCACTGTGCTGGTCAGTGTCATCCCTGGAAGGGAGCAGGACACAGAGTGTGCCAGAGCTGCACAGAATTGAAAAACTTTTTGTTAATTTTGGTGACATGACACAAAATCTGGGACAGCTGATGGTATCACACAGGGAATACAAATAGCTTTTGGAGTTATAGGATCAAGGTTAGAACAAGATTAAAGCTGAGCTGGTCTGAATGTAGCTGGCTAGAATAGAGAATATGAGCTACCCAAACAGTTCATAGGCCAACATTAATCAAGATGTTACTGTGTTATGTCCTAGTGTAAATCCTTAGCTTACCCCTTCATGCCTCAGTTGAAAATTTAAATGGCTAGTAGGTTTTCTGCTTGTTCAGTATTTGCTAATGAATTCCCCTAAATAGCAACAATATCCTGCTTTTGCAGAAGCCTGAAGGAAGCAGATTTTAAAGCATGATCTTGCAAGAAAACTTGGACTGCCAGCAACAATAGTGCATTTTAATACTCAGTCTAGTGTGTTTGTAACTGTTTAGCACTTATTTCAGAAAGAGCCCAAGAAAGCCCAAGTAAGACAATAAAAGGCATGTAATTTTCCACAATAAATTATTAATCTATGGTCAATCTTTGCCTTATTTCACAAAGGAACAACGTTTCTTGATTCTGGGAATCTTGAAAAATTAAAAATAGTGGGAAAGACTATTTTATTTGTGAGCTTTTAAGCTAGTTACCTGACTAAGTTACAATGACGGATCATTCTCATCATTTTGACCAAAGAACTGTTCCTAAGGATAGCAAATTTTTTTAAAAATAGATGCTGCTGACTTCTTAAGGGCAAAACTGCAGTAACTCAGGTTGAGTGCCTAAAGTGAACATATGCACACCAGATTCTCCAGGCAACAACGACCATCTTTTATATTTTCAATGCTCTATTTTGCACGGCTTGCTATTAAACCAAAAATGAAGGAGAGAGAAATAAGGAAAAAGAAAGTGTGGGAAAACACTACTATTGCCCTTCTTTTGAGAACTCAGTACTTTTTGAAAGCAAACTAATTGCATACAGAGTTAGTAGCAGAGTTGGCACTCTCTTTAAGGTTTGAAACTTGGAAATTCATACTCCATGTCCTTTATTCCAGTTCATCAATGCTGACACAGATTACAGACACTCAAGAATGATCATTTGTAACCCATCCCAATAAAAATKACCCATGAATGTTAACTGAGTTTCTCTTGCTGACATTGGTCTGATGTTGCTCCACCACCATTTCTGTTGTGATTACATGGCTCCTGAGTGAGGCCAGCAGCAGCCAGAGCCATAATGGGCAGACAGGTGGAAGCAAGCTGGGCTGCTCAGTTCATCTGATTCACCTGAGGCCCTAAAAATACCGGGGTGCTGCTTAGCATGCGCAGAGCAGGACTTCAGACTGTGGGAGAACTCTGTGGTAACCACCATTAAGATGATTAAGGATACCCTGGGGCTAAAGAGCAACAGGCAGCAAYTTAGCAGCTCTTTACTTGCATCCTATGCCAAAATGACTAAATCTTCCTTTGGGTCTGAAGTTTAATTCTGAATTGCTAAATGATATTTTCTGACCTTTTTTAAAAGCTCAAGCATAATTTCAAAATGAATATTTCATGAATTCTTTTAGTCATTATAGACTATCTGAAATCTGATCAAGCACTGTGTTCTTTCCTAAGTGGTAAATCAAATTCCAACAATGGCAATCCCAATAAGCTCAGCTCCATGGGATGTTTTTAATATCTGTTTACATTACTCTTCAACTCCTTAACAGATAMAWAGGGAAAATAAGGRCAAGAGASCAAATAAARTTCAAATAAATTCAGAAGTAAAACTGGGGCTTGAGGGCTGTCCAAATTCTGTAAAGAAACATGTAGAATAAGTAGATGCTTCACATTCCCTGTTTTTTTTTCAGGACTTACTGAAGGTCAGTAGTCCTAGTCAGCAGGTCTAGGAAACTTCGGTTTGTTAATTACCTTTTATCCAAGAAAATCTTACTGTGTTTGCAGCTCACATTACAGAAATGAAAGTTATAGGTAAGGCTGAGAATTCTCCCTTTGAATTCTGAGTTTGCATCTTCTGTAATTTTTCAAAATTTCCTTTTAAATGTACATTTTCCCATGGTCAATTTCAAACATGTGTTGAAGTTTGAAGACTGAATAATGAGATTCCTTTATCCGTTTTTGATTTGTAGAGATGAGAGGTTAATCTTAACTAAGAAATATCTTTTTTTTTACCTATTTAACATTACTTTAAAGTGAGGTTGTAAGATTAACTCCTAAATTCTGTCCTTATCTGTATGTTTGTGGCTTGTTTTATAGGTCAGTTGGAATTTTCTAAAWCAGAATAAAACAGACTTCAGCCCTAAATATTAAACATTGTTACAGACTTTAAATGACTAATAATAGGCTCTTTGCAAAAYTATACCAGCAATTTTACAGATATCTAAGTTTTCTACTTTATCCTCACATGCCTGTTMTATGCCACTCAAGTTCTGAAATGTTTGTAATTGCTTTTCATGTGCCAGATCTGAAAGTAAATTCGTGGTCAAACAGCAAAGCAAGAAAGGGCTTTTTTTTTGCAAACAGCAGACCTTCACTGTCTGCACAACTCCATGAAGGCAAAACTACAATTTTGCCTTTGCACACAAGCAGGTACATGAGGCATTAAGGGCTAAACCCTTCTTCCAGCGTCAGCATCATCTGATGCAAGTTGTGCTCACAGACAGGATGTCAAAGATAATCCAGCCTTCTGCTGAAAGTCWGGGACCCCTTTAGCAGCTGGTGGCTCACAGGGTATGGGCAGGTAGGAACAATACATTACTAAATACAACACCAGGTAAAAGGAGAGGCGTGAAATACATAAGGAAATACATATTCTGTAATAAAAACCACCTGTAAGGAAATTAATCCTTTTCTTCTTTGGCACTCGCTAAACAGTATCTAAATAGCAAAATTTTGAACCCACTTCCAACACAGGATAGATGCCAGTAAGTTAATTCAGTGGCAGGCCACCAAGGCAGTTGGARCTGGAGCACTTGCTCATGAGGAGAAGCTGAAGGARCTCAGCTTTCTCAGCCTGGAGGAGRGATGACTTTGGGGACACCTGGGAGCAGTTTGCCAGGCTCTATGAGGAAGCTGTCAAGAGGACAGCTATTCCTAAGGGTGCGTTGCAGGAGAAGAGACAGCAGACAATGAAGGGTCCAAGTGTGTGTCAAGAAAAAATGTTTCAGCACAAGGACACTCCAGCACTGAAACAGGCTTACCAGGGAGRCTGTGCAGTCTCTGTCTTGGGAGGTTTTCAAGACCCAACCGGATAAAGCCCTGAGCAAGCTGGTGTGATCTCATCTCCGAGCCTGGTTTCAGCAGGTCAGTCAGACCAGATGGTCTCCTGAGGTCCCTTCCAACTGGAAAATTGTTCTATCAAGAACTATTTTTTGAGAGGCCAGTGTATCTACAGAAAAAAAAAAGTCACATCTGCTGGCAAATGCTGATGTCTTTTGTTTAGATATAGATGCAACRTTTCACTGTTTGCAACTGTCAGTTTTCATTTATGAGACGCTATCACCAACAGCACAATGCTGCCTAGCAACTTATCCCAAGTAATGAAACGTTAAGTGGGGGGAAAAAGACAAAATGGAAAGAGTATTATTTGTAAGCGCATTTATTCTTAAATTGTTTTGCTTTTCAAATTCTTTCTCATGAAACATCAGCTGACCACTATCAAAAATTGCAAACACTAAAATTAGGTGCTTAAATTTACTGGAATTGCTAATGCTGGTAATACATGTAAGTAGCACTGGCAGGACTGCTCTGTAATCCTGAGGCCAGCTCCCTAACTGGCTTATTAGTTTTGGTTGCCAGCATCAAATAGATATAATTTAAAGGAACCTAATACAATTTATGCCATAAACTTTCCTTCAGCTTTCTGGGGCTTTTTGCTAAGGGCTTTATCTTTTGAATCCTATTCCACATCTTTACCACCTCCAGATATTTATATGCTCACATTATTCCCCATCATGCAGTTTCATTTAAACATACATTTTACACAAATTTACTTTTTTCCCTTTGTTCAAGAAGCTAAAAATACAGATTGGAGTATGTCAACTTGATTTACAGAAACAGTTTTCCAAGTATTTCTTTGTCTGTTTACTTGTGGTATCTCTTTCATAGAATCATTTAGCCTGGAAAAGACCTGTAAGATCATCTAGCCCAACAAGTGAAGATATTTTATGAATTTATTTAATTGTGGAGCATAAGACTGCACTTTTACACGGCTCTTCAGTAATTTGAAAATTAACCAGACCAACCAGCTGATGCTACCTGTGAAGCAGGGGCAAAGAAGTGCACCAGTACTAAAAAACGCCAAGACGTACAAATAGGGTTTCTTACCAAAAATAAATAACCTATCCTAGCACTTGAAGTACATAATGTACTTAATACATACTAATACTTAGTACATAATGTACATAATGAAGTACATAAAATCAAACCCCAAAGCAACCAACAAACAAAAAATCTGAATCCCAAACTAAAGCCCTACAGAACCGCCGCAGCAAGTCGCGCCTCCGCCCGCGCTCAGCTGGCAGAGGGGCAGTGCGGGCTCAGCCCGGGACCGCCCGGCGGGCTCTGTGCGGGCCGGGCACCGCTCGCGTGTTTCGGGGCGCAGCGAGCACAGCTCCACGCCGCCTTGGGGATGCTTTGCGTGACGGGACCGCTGTGGGTATCACCCCCAGCTGCGGGGAAGCTAAGCCACCTCTCTTCCCCGCCGGACTCTTAAGCGAGGCGGGGGTCTGTTTGTTGCGAGGCGCCCGTGCACGGCCGGCACCGTCTCCTCCGCACCTGCTTCCTCCCCGCCCGCCCCCGCCGCCGTTGCCGAGAGACTGAGCGCGGCCGCCGCCGGGCGGGCCCCGCCGCCCCGATCCATCGCGGGGAGGGCGGCGTGCGAGGCTGCCACAGCACCGCAACACCCGCACACCCGCGGGGGCCGCTCCCGACCGCGCCATGAAGGGAGATGCTGGCGGTAGGTCGGAGGCGGCGGACGCGGTTCGCTCTCGCAGCGCGGTGGGGCCCCGCGCCTTTCCGCCCCCCTCCCGGGCCCTTCGGTGCCCGTGGCCCCCGCGGCTGTGCCGGGAACGCCGGCGGCTCCCAGGGAACGCACGGGCGCGGCGAGAGGCCCGCCTGGCTCCCCGGCAGGGGGAAGGGGCGGCGGCGCCCTCCGCATCGCCCGCCCCGGCCGTCCTTCCCCCGCGGTGGGAGGGGGCGCTCCGGGCCGGCCGCCGCTGGCCTTCCCCCGTGCCTCGGGGCCCGCCGCAGCCCTCGTCACTGAGGCAGAGCGGGGCCCTGGGGCCAACAGGCCTCTTCGGGGGCACTGATTTCCGTGGGGTGGTTGTGGATGGGGGCCGGGTGGTCGTGGAGAGCTCCCTGCCTGAGGGGAGCGCTCGGCTGGTTCTCAGGGGCTGCGGGTTTGKTGTTTGGAGGGAGCGATGTACCCAGGCCTGGGCTGCATCTGTTCAACGTGCAGTGTCAGGGGCTCRTTTATTGAGAGATGCTTAATATTTTTCTGTTGGTGACATCTTTTTATTTTAGTATTCCCAGTAAATCAGAGACATATTTCTAGAAAGGATCAAGGTTTCTGATGCCCTTAATGTGCAAATGTAGCTTGTAAATTAGCAATGATTTGGTAGATTRACCATTGTTGCATTGAGGCAAATATTTACACCGAAAAAAACACTAACTAAATGCTATTTGAGTTTTTTTGTGTTTGTTTTAAGCATCATCAATTTCCTGGTTCATATAGTTGTCCCTTTTCATTTTCATTTYCTTCCACACCAGCCCCATTCCACCTGCCCTCTGAATGACCAACAGAGAAATTATACATATTAACAATGAGCTATGTTCTGTTTCATGAACCGCAAAATTGAAGTTTTTTAACTTCACGGAGGGGTTGGGAAATCACCTTTGAGTTGGTCTGTCTGGCTGCTTGAAGACTCCAGCTCAARTATATGTGTATATCTTTGGAGAGGTTTAGGAGCAGTTGGGTTTGTTTCGTTGGGCTTTTTTTTTGGTTTTTGCTTTACCGTTTGAGCTTCGTAGCTTTCAAAACTGTAACAATTGGCATGCCATTTGTGCTTTAGTCTTTTCGTTTGGTGCATCTGTTTCATTTTAATCTGAAATGTGGTCCATCACAGTTCATTCCCATTTAAGCTATACCACCTAGAAATGTAACTTATGCTGATTGGACTTATTTCCAGCTGCAGGACACTGCTAATACCATGAGCCAGATCTATATGTAGATCTGTATGGCATTCATCCAAACCTAAGTATTGAGTCAAAGAGGTTTTGGGTCTCAAACCTTCACAGTAGGAGATGAGTACTATCACACTGTATTGTGGGGTGTAATGGGCTACTGGACGTGGCTCTAGAATACTTCTGCAGATGAGAATATCTTCTTGAGGCACAACTATCTCATCATGAGATAGAACTGGTACCAGCTTCTGGGGATTTGGGTTTCTCCCTACCTCCCTAGGTATTTAGGAGTTCAGTCAGTTACAAATAAGATTTCAAATGTGCTTATGAGTAAACTAGAGGTGTTGCAATCAAAAATTATTTTTACTGTGTTACTAGTAGAATGTTTCCATGGTTGGATCTCCTGCAAATGTTGAGCAGAAAGTCTGCCTAATATGAGTTTTACAGGTTAAATCATATTTTCTTTCCCTTTCAACCTTTCTCTGTTCTCCCTTTCATTACTTTGATAGCATCTTAYATTTCAATTGAAATTTCCTGTATCCGTTAAGTACTGATGTCTTGCTTTGAGAAATACCAGTCCTAGRCAGTTGCAAATTGTTTTGATTCTACCAGGTAATTTCTTTTTCCTTTCTTTACTTTCTTTGATATTTTCATCTTTTCTTTCTCTCTCATTTTTTTTTTCCACGGTGAGGACAATCAAGCAGTGAAACAAGTTGCTTAAAAACCTCCTTTGTTGGAGGTTTTCAAGACCAGACTGGAGTAACTTGAGTAAACTGCAATAGCCTGGGCTGGCACCAGAGTTTATACTGCTTGATCAGAAGAGACCATCTGAGGTCATAGAATTATAGAATGGTTTGGGTTGGAAAGGACCTTAAAGATCRTTTAGTTCCAATCCCACTGCTGTTGCTCAAAGCCTTATCCAGCCTGGYCTTGAACACTGACAGGGATGGGACATCCACAACTTCTCTGGACAGCCTGTTCCAGTGCCTCACCACCCACACAGTAAAAAAATTTCTAATATCTAATCTAAACTTACCCTCCTTTGTCTTATGGTCATTYCCCCATGTCCTTGTGAAAAGTCCCTTCCCAGGGACTATAGCCCCCTCTAGATACTGGAAAGCTCTAAGGTCTCCCTGGAGCCTTCTCTTCTCCAAGCTGAACAACTCCAACTCTCTCAGCCAGTCTTTGTAGGAGAGATACTCCAGTCCATTTTGGTGGCCTCCTCTGGGCTCGTTTGGCTCCTGGGGCTGGGGCCCCTGGATGACCCTGGTAGGGTCTCACGAGAGCAGAGTTGAGGTCCTTCCRACCTGAATTGGCTTATGATTCTATGAACTCAATTTTCCTTTTTTTTGCTTCCCTCCAAAACAAAGGCTTTGGATACAGTATCATCAGTGCCAGCAGACATGGCTGCAACTTCTAGAAATTGCCTTGCAGCAAGTGCACATAAATTATTTTGTTTTAAAGGAAAGATGAGAAGTTAAAAAAGTCCTTATTCTGTTTTCAAGATTTCAGGTTTAAAATATATAGGTGTTAATTTTTTTTGCTGGCAATTCCTGAAAGAATAGAAAAGGAAGGATTTGGGAAGATGATTTAGAAAATTTCAATTCCTGTAATAATTATTTTAGCAAAAGTTGTAACAAATCTGAAAGAATATAATCACTGCTTATTTAAATTTTTTATGTATTTAAATTATGAAAAGATGGATATACAAGGTTCTAGGCACAATAACATGTAATTAATGATACAATAAAATCCCAGCAATGTTAAAATAATCACTTAATCAGTCCTGCTGCAAGCTATCTGCCCACAGAGAAGCTCCTTTTCACCTGTGTATCATTCTGGGAAGGATGCCMTCATTCTTTCCTTTAAAATCCTGAAAAAAATGATCCACAGTACTGAGAGCATATTACTGAATACAGGGTATTACAGAGGATGGGTTACTCCCTGAATCCACTCAAATAATGAGCTGGTACTATCTGTCYCTTACTTTAACAAAGGGCTAAATACAATTGCCACCTGGACATGGTTTAGGCTGCAAAAGCAGATTCCAGAACACTGCTATCTGGGTTTTTTTTCAGCATGATTGTTACTAAGGAGGTTGCTCCATATCTTTGTCAGCAATGGGTTCTGACATACATTTATATAGACTACATTGCAGTTGACCAATCCTAGGTCAGCAAGTGGTGAGTAGGTGGCCAAMAGTCAAGGTGAACTTTCAAAGTAACCTAGCTGCTAAACTCTGCTATATACTCATAAAGGAAATATATTGCTAGCAGTATTTTCTCTACATATAATCACTGTGCATTCAGTGTCCATCATTAAATTTTAGCATTTTATCACCTTCGACAATAAAATTGTGGGATTGGAAAACTCATGTTGACAGGTCATACCAACAACCAGCCTGTTGGGGGGAGATGGAGTGTGCTCACCAGTCTTGTGCCTTGGTTTCCACTGAAAAGCAAAAACTGGCTACTTGTACAGGGAAATAGCTGCTTCATGCTTGGATTTGTTCCTCCTTTGGGATACATGGGGAACTGGGTCTTGGGAATGTACCTGCTCTTTACTACAAAAGTCACTCTGGAGTACCTGGGTTTCTACTTTGTGTGTAAAAGAAGTGTAGTGGCATGTGACATGGTGTGGTCTAAAAGCATGATTTGAAAAATCATCTTCAGTTGTTATGGCTTTTTTTTTTTTTAACTCAACCAAATCTCTTACTTAAAAATGTGGAGAAATTATTCAAAAGGAATTCTATTTAAAATTAAGAAGGTCATTTTGTGGCTGCATCGAGGCACCATGTACATGCATGTGTAGTTTCTTCAAAATTGTATATTCCACATGTTAAAAGAGTTATAGTAAAAAGAATAATTAYGTTACAGTAGCAGTAGACTGTTTGTCTGACTCACAAGAGACCTGCCTTTGTATGCAATGTGATAATTGATTCTGCTTGCTGAGTATTATTTTGTCTAAATCTGAGAGGAAGAATTTATATGCAAGAAATCAATATTATAAGAGCATTGTCCTTATTTGATGATGATGCAAGACACGGGAAATGTGTTGCGAGCAAAGAGCTCAAGTCTGGAGATGTGTCYGTTTTCAGACTGGATCCTCTTACATTGGCAACCTTAAGCAATTGTTAAACCTTCCTCAGCTGTGAGCTCCAGTTCTTGTGGTTTTGGTCTGGGATCCTGTTAGTAAGTACAAGATATCATCAGTTGTTTTGGCTACCTGTATCCAAATGATTTGAAAATGTGAATGTAATTGATTGTTAGAATATTTCCTTCAGTATACCTTCTTTGTGAGGAACTAGCTTTGTTTTTAATGAATACTAAAGTTTGGTCAGTTATTAACRGTATATCGTGCTCAAAATAACAAAGTGATCTTTCAGAACATTTCATCAGATACAACAATTAYATAACACAGAGAGAAAAAATACTCTAATAAGTTTTTACTTGAAATTAGTTATGAGTTTATAGCATCCATTGTAGCATGTGCCATGTGATTGTATCCACTGGAATTCTGGTTTTGCCCTTCTAAAATAAATATATATGTACTGTTGTGTATGCAGCTTGCTCACTTAAGATTTTTSCTACATGAAAACAGATACTGAAATGCCACTTAGCTCTACCTGTACCCAAAATCAGGGATGGAAGAACATGTGGATGAAGGTACCAGGTAACAGAGAAACAGCATCAATTTGCAAAGAAGGAAGGGAGAAGGCTATTGAGATGAAAGAGTGGGAACTTAGATTTTCCTGTAACCTTTACTGCATGCTACACTTAAGAACAACCAATTTCTTTAAGGTAGTTTGTACTTCGAGGCTTTTTTAATGTATAATAGGGGAATGGGGTTTTGCCATCATGCTGTGTGTGTGGGTATTCACTTTATCTTCCTGTCACCCATTTTAGCCCTCACATTTGTAATTATTGTCTTGAAGTGTATGTGCCACTTTCTGTGTCCCTACTCTGGGAAAAGTTGGAAAGGGAATTGACATTTTCAAAAAAGAGAGAATTGAAGAGACTGCTTGTCGGTTGCCTGCCTTGGGAGGACCTTCAGGCAGTGCTTACAGGATCTCAGGTGACAAAGTCAATAAGCAGTGAGAAAAAAAGTATGTTGGAAGCCAGGCATTGCCGATTCCACGGATTTGTCTGATTTCTGAACTCTGTCCATAAGTTGTAGGTAGGAATATCTGCTTTATTTCCTGTTCATATTTGTGTGAGTCATTTTTCAGCTGCCTTCTTCGTCAGCCAGAGCCTTTATAAGCATGTTTTCCTGACTTTGTGATAGAGATCTTTTGAGCAGATTATGCTGTATACAGTGAGCTTGCTTTATAAATGAGACTCGGATTTCTCAGCTTTTGATGTTACGGAGGATCAGCTTATTTTTGAAATTTATATTTTGATTTTTTTAGGAACTGCATATTTTCATCAGAAAGAGTGTCTTATTAGTGGGAATATTGCAAAATGGGTTATACCTTCTTCAGAATCTTTCTTTTCCCMAGTGCACAGTGGGTCTTATGTTCACCCCAACCATTGTGCTGGCATACTTTCATGTCAGCAGAAGCAGAAAATGTAGTGGGTGGGGGTGGTTTAGAAAGTGTAGAGGTTGCAGAACATGCTTGCAAGTTCAGAGACACAAAGGAAGCGAAAAGGCTGACCTGATGGATCTGAAGGGGCTCAKTGTGTGAGTAATTTTCTGTTTAGTTTTATTCCTCTTAATTTTCCTTTGCTTCTAAAAATAGAGGAGCAATTTAAAAGCAAAGAACACTATGTTGCTCCCTGAAAAGGTTGACACCTGCAATGTGAATTTTCATTGCTACTATAAAGAAAGTACTGGAAAGAAATGTGAAGTGGCCGTAGCCCCAAAACTCCATTATATTGTCCTGTCAGAAAGCCTGTCTTCGCCCTGCACCCAGTATGTCTTATAAATACTGCAGTTAGAAATACATCCTAGGGAATGAATTAAGCCTTTCACATTAATAACAGGTTGTGATCAAAGAAAGACCTAATGACGTGTGTCAGAATCAATGCAGGAACAGCAGGGGTGGATTTGTATCAGGGTTAGGGAGGGCTACATCCTTCCCATTAGCACAGCTTGGTGTGGTGCTCACCGTGTGTCACATGCTGGAAGGAGTTCTTGCATGACTCCTGTTCTCTTCATCCTTCAGCTGGTTCCTCCCTGTTGAAACAAGTGCAAAAGGGATTGGTAGTGCAAGGGTCAAAACTCTACATTCATGAAGAAGTCCTGAAATCACAGTAACAGACACATGGAAAAGCTTGTGTGTTCCCTGGAAAACTAAAAGTAGTGAGAACAGCAAAAAAAATTGCATAATAGCTTACAGCAACTGTGCTATACTTTGAATAATCTTGCTAAAGACCATATCCAAAATATTATTATCTTGTCATCTTTATTCTGAATGTTTTGTGAGCATTTCTGGTCATTTTAAGTAGAGAAGCATTTCAAGCTGATTCTTATATTCCATAAATATTTCCTTCTTTCCATTTGGTTTATATACATGGAAATTTGTTTACTCAAGGCTGCCTCTTAAAATTAAGAATTCTTRTCTCTTTTTTCACAGCATTGATTAGCTCAGTTGGTCCATGCATGGTGATAGTGATGCTAAGGTTGAGGATTTGATACCCATRTGGGCTGTTCACTTAAAGAGTTAGACTTGATGATCCTTCTGGGTCCCTTCCAACTCAGAATATTCCGTGATTTCTGTGATTTAAGTAAATGAAGTGAATCCATTATAGATATTTATTATGAACATCTCAAGTTCATGCTATTTTCTGTGCCTGGACCAATTAAAAAAACACTTGAACAAACAAACAAAAGAGGTGCTGAGTAAAAAGATGTGGGAATTTCATTAGAAGGATATGAGTAATCTTCCTACACATCAGATATATAAATAAGCAATATTGAGAAAAGCATAAAAACAACAGTCTTTGTAATAGACAGTTGGCAATTAATTACTTTCTTCCCCAAATGGATATATGATGTTCCTCTCTCTATGCCAAATGGACAGCTTGGTATTTAGACCATTGTTTATTTAAAGAAAATCAGTAGTGCCTAAGCAAAAATCAGTGTTACATATCCTGAACCTTTTCTCATAATTATTGATTGTGCTTATCTTGATAATTCTCTGTTTATTGCTGCATCTTTTCTTAAAAGCTTACTAGGAGYGCAGTAATAGCCATTACCAGAATTAGTAAACATCAAATTATTATTTTGTTAATTCACTGATTAGCTTTTGAGTAACAATTTTCCAAAGAACATACCTGTAAGAAAGTTTTTAGGCAGTGTTTTTTTCCTAAGATTTTGGGAAATGCATCTCCCAAGGCATTGCAGTAGCTTCTTATCACTATGCTAAAAGTAGCCATTTTAAGGTTTCATGACCTTGAAATGCACATCAGCATCTCTGAGACTTGAAGCATTTCTGGTTGTGCTTTGGCCTAAGTAGAGAAAAAAGGTCAGTACATTAGACTGAGAAATAAATAGGAGAAAGTGGAAAAAAATGCTRAAGTGGACAAAGTAGTGAATTCAGTTGCAAAACAGAAGTGGGAGCATGAAGCTTGAGCATGAGCATTAAGAGAGCATACAACTTCTGTGAATATTATTTCAGTCTTCATATGATAGAGAAGGGTTATTAATATATAATATTCCTTTTTCATAATTTGCATGTTTTTAGTAACAGCTTACCAGTTTCACTTGTAGTAAGGTTGATGTGAATGACGATTTAAAATTAATATAGGTGTCAGAAGCTGTTCCTTATTTTGCACCTTTATGGTATTTCTGTTTGTTTTAAAAAATTAATTATTCCATCATGTCAGCTCTTCCAGCTGGAAACATTAGTGCAAGACCTCAGCCCTGTTACTGTATATTTTGTACAAAGACCAGTGGTTCAGACTTGGTTTTACAGAGACAGGAAATAACTTTCTTGAATCTGAAAAAGACAAAACAGAGCAGGGGTAGACTCTGACAGATTTGGAATTAGATTGATAGCTTATGTTTGCCATAAAAGCTAAAAGGATAGCCAAGGATGCATGCACAGTGTTTGGACATGAAGCAGCAGCCCATGGGATTGAAAAGGCCGGGTGAGACGAAGCACAGGGCAGTCCTGAGCCCACTGTTGCCTCCAGCTAATCGAGGACAGTGTCTCTTGCATTCATATTGCAGTTGTCATTATGATACTTGGGGCTGTAATTACCAGGGCCTGAAATGACWGGACAAGGGACCAGCAGGGTTAAACTGGAAAAGGGAACATTTAGGTTGGACATGAGGAAGAAATTCTTTACAATGAAGGTGGTGAAACACAGGAACAGGCTGTTCAGGGAAAYTGTGGTTGCCCTGTCATTGAGAAGTGGACAGGGCTTTCAACAACCTGACCTGTGACCAATGTCCCTACCCATGGCAGGAGAGTTGGATTAGACTATCTTTAAAAGTTTCTTCCATAGAACTCAAACCATTCTGTGATTCTATCTTATACTAGTTTTGACAACCTTTTGTTTGTCACAGGGCAGTGTCACCTACRAACAACATTTGGTCCAGAATAAAAGTCCAGAACAATGTCCCAGGGTCTGGCTTTCTTCCTCCCTCTCACTTCTCTGAAAAAAAAAAAAATTCTAAGGGATTGTATTTCAAGAACAGTAGAATTGTATTTCATGGACAGACAGTTAATTCTCAGGAGAGTGTAYCTTCCTCACCTGTTTGTATTTGTTTAGACTCTGGGATCCATGAATTSTGTCTATGGGAAGGTCAATACTAAGATCTAACTCACCTTCTGCTCTYATGGTGTGTCCCCTACTTGTGGCTCACGTGACTGAGTGTACAGAAGGCTCAGTCAGTGCCACCCATGCAGGAATGTAGAGACTTGTGGAAATGACACATTTTCCTCAGTCCTTCCRTGTGCCAACACCTGCCCCAGAGACAGTCATGTCTGGCTGTTGGATAGATAATCGTTAGCATTAAAAAATGTCTTAGAAAAATACATCTTAATAGTAGTATATAGCAAAAAGACTCTTCTGATTTCAGTAAAGAACATCAACGTCTATTGGCTTGTTTGCCTTTGGCATATTGGGATTTATCGTAGCCTAGTGTAATAAATGGAAATGTCACCATTTAATTAAATGGCTCCAGGTCAAATCACTCCAGTGATCACTCTGTGTTTAAGTTCACAGCAATAGCATTCTTTGTGTATTACTACAAATTTTCTGTCAGCATTACTAAGTTTCTGGTAATGGTGTTGCATACCTTTTTGTAATTTTTTTGTAAACTAATGACAGTCATGTCAGTGATTTATATTTAATAAAATCAATATCCTGTTAATCGGTAAATATAAAAGAAGTTTTCATGGAAAAAAGATGCTTTAGGTAATTTATAAAACAGTTCAAAATGCATTACAAAATGTTTGTAGTGAATTAATGTTTTCTATTTTTTTTCTCCCCAAGGAGGTTTCATGATTATAGACCAGAGAAGTTAACTTCAGGATGCTAAAAAGGAAACAGAGTTCAAGGGTGGAAGCCCAGCCAGTTGCAGATTTTGGTCCCGATGAATCTTTGTCAGACAATGCAGATATTCTATGGATTAACAAACCAGTATGTATCTCTTTATGTAATGAGTAATTTTAAGTTAAATGTAATTTGCATTGTTGAAATATGACTTCTGCAAAAAATACTGAATTAGATATTTGTCAGAAACAAGTATTGAACTGTAGTTACTAGTCTACCAGTTAATTTTTTGAAAAACATAAAAGATTAAATAAAATAGATTTTTTTGGCTGTTACAAAGATATGGGATGATCATGCAGTGTTTTACAATCAGTTCATCTGRTTGTTTCACCTGAAAGCTATCCTTTCAATGGCTCTGGCTCGTAACATGTTGGTTGAAATTACAAGTTCTGTTCATAAAATGAGCTTTTGAAAAGGATGTTAAAAGGAGCATTTTATTACTCAAGTGGTAGCCAGCAATAAGCACTTTTGACTTTGAAATCTCTCACATTTATGAATATAAGAGTGTATTTTCATGGCTTATTTTGAAGTACAGCTCTCATTTTTCTGRTATCATTTAACCTAAAACCTGCCCTGAGAAAAAGAGAGGTGTTAAAGTGTCTGGCAACATGAAACTGGCGAAAGTTTCATTAGGAGTTTATTAATAGACTGTACAGTATTAAGAAAATGTCTTTGCCATGTAAATATAGTTATTATGATTAAATTTTTTATTTAGCAATGAGCATGTATCAGGGATTCTTCTATTGTGAATTATTTATGTTTTTGGCATTTTCACATRCCTTTTAGTGTATAAATTTTTACTTTTTAAAAACAGGAAATAAAATATTCTGAAATAATACCTGTTGTTAGCATTGCATTCATTTAAGGAAACCCTTATTGCATTTGCAATAAGGATGCCAGATCCCCTTAGCTTTGCTGCTGAATTTTACCACCTAAAACTATTTAGCATAAATTAATGTATGGGTGTTGTCCTGTAAATGATTTAAGTAGAATATTTACATTGGCTACTGTAATAAACTCAAAATGTCATAGCACAAATATGTGATGGGTTATTTACCTATGTTTCTCATCACATAATGCATGAGGCTTTTATGGAATATTTTTTTTTGTTGTCATGCTGATGGACTATTTGTATATTGCTTAGTGCTTGTAATACTGACACATTACTGTGGCAGAGAACGAGTTTTAGATAAGCCACACTTTAATACTTATGTTAATTTTTTCASTTGAAACAAGGTTCAAAATAAAGTGGATGTAAAAGGGATGGTAGAAATCATTCATCAGGTGCCTTTTGGATCTGCTTTATTAACTTGGGCTCAGACTATGCAAATGATAGAGCTATTCAATTGGGATCAAATATCATTCCATTTAAGTGAGCAAACAGTGAGAATTAAATTAAGTGGCTGTTCTTAAGTCTTCTGATATCAAAAGGTCTGATGTACACTCTAAATTTTTTCCCAGATGAAAAGTTTTGGTAAATAAAGTACAGTGGGGTTTTTTTAAAGATTTTTTTCTTGCTGAAGTATCTTGTTCATCTTGTTTTGATAGGTATGACTTAGCAACTATGATTCATTGCACTTGTCTGGCTTCAAGGTGTTTCAATGATGTTTTGATTTGAAAGAAAAAAGTCCAATCCTAAACCTCTGTATTGATACATGATGCTCTTTTGTTACACCTCCCTCTCTGACTGGCAATATGGAGTGGGTCTGACACCTAAGTAGTAATAGAAATTATCTTGATTGGAAACAAAATAGAAAAGACTTGACTGGAACAAAAGTGAATCTTGAAAGTAGCTGTCTGTGACATAGTCTCTTATATTTATTATTTTTATATTTATTATTTTCATGACCTGGAGKATGGTTTTAATTCTGTGCCTCTCACTTTGTTTTCTGAATTGTGAACTGATATAAAAATAATTCCTTCTAAGTGTAGAACTAAAATTTTCCACAGATTTTTTCATTTAATGCATTCACTCAATTTATAACTTCAACTAATTCCACTTATTGTCTGCCAATAAGTGTGATGAGTTGTCCTCTGAAAAGAAATCGAATTACAAGTGCCACAAAGTAAAAAAAGATGGAATCCTAGTTCTGAGTTTCATGGTTCTTAATTCTTGGTTTCTGAATTATACAACCTCACAAATTAACTAATAAAATTATATATGTGTCTATATATGTGTAAGTAATTTAGGAGTGCTTATTTTTAGTTGAAGACCTTTTATATGCAATCATGATGTARAAGGACACAGACATGCATTTACAAAAGTGTGCTAGGATAAGTTATGGAGACTAAGTATTTGAAGGTATTTTTGAACATCAAAGCAATCTTGCAATATCTTGTGGTTTTTTTTTTTTCAGTGGGTACACTCTTTACTACGAATCTGTGCCATCATCAGTGTTATTTCTGTGTGTATGAACACTCCAAAGACCTTTGAGCATTATCCACCTCTTCAGTATGTGACATTTGCTCTTGATACTCTGTTGATGTTTCTTTATACTGCAGAGATGATAGCAAAAATGCATATCCGTGGGATAGTTAAGGTAAGCATTTAAACAGTATTCTCTGTGTGCTTCAGGTGATCTGAATGTAKGCTAATGACATTTGGTATTTGTTTATTAACTTTCCAGCTCTTCTTGTTGTGATTGTTTTTAATTGCAGGCAACACCATGGTGTATAAACTGAAAAGACACATGRATAAAGATGTAGCTTTACTGCATATTTAATCCCCCCAAAATATAATGCAAGCATTYATAGTAAAGGTTTCCTATTAAGAAACAGATAGTTTCATTTTATTAAAGGAAAAATAAGCTGRATACACATTAGCAAGAATATTTCGTAAATATTTGTCTATTGGGCCATAAATGGACTTAGAATYTCGATTTTCCTTTGTTAAGGCTGGATGTGTTGTTATATGGTTACTTAAATAAGAACAAGAATCTTACTGTGAGCTAYGGGAGAAAGTGATCTTGCTTTTAATTTTTTTACCTGAATGTAATCCATGTTGGTAAACAAAATGCTTCTCTTATCATATGTTTGCTGTTGTTGCTGGGCTAATTTGCATAAATGAATTGGAGGCTGCAAAACTGCAGAGTATTTTAGTAATAATTATTTGGTACTGTTATTTTACTGATTGTTTCCAGTCTTCAGCAAAAAGCTACAAATTCAGCTTTCATGGTGGAAAATCCATTTTCAGACCTTACTACCGATGCAATTATGTCACTATTGCAGATTATAGATAATCAGTGTGTTATGTTATCCTTGCTTTTAACTYCTTGAAGGTCTGGTGACTCCAGAGATATCTGATGTTGTACTTAAGCTCTTGAATTTTTTCTGAGTTTGCAGGTAGCTAGGTTGTAAAAATCCATGGGGCCTGATGTGATGCATCCAAGAATCCTGAAAAAGCTGCTGATGTCACTGCAAAACCTCTTTTGATGATTTTTAGTGGTCTTGGAAATCTGGAGATGTCCCAGCTGACTGGAAGCTGGGAAATGTCCTGATTTTCAAGAAGAGCAAGAAACGAGCACCCCAGAAACTGTCAGTCTCACTTGAGTGCCTGTTATGAGTTAGGTTATTTGTTATGAGAAGTTATGAGAAGGTTATTTTGGAAGGTATTGAAAAACACCTGAAAAACAATGCCAGCACGTCTTCATGAGGGGAAAGTCCTGCTTATGAAATCTGATTTCCTTTTATRACAAAGATAGCCTAGCTAGCTGATCAAGAGAAGACAATGGATGTAATCTTTCAGATTTCAGTGAACCTTTTAATACCGTCTCTTATAGAATCCTTCTGAACAAAGTGTCATCCAGCATACAACTAAAAAACACATCATGGGATGGGTGAGCAACTGGCTCATGGGTCAGGCACAAAGGGTTACAGTAATTAGGGTGRCATCAGATTRGTGRCCTGTCTCTAGTGAGGTTCCACAGGGCTCCATCCTCAACCCTATGCTCTTCAACATCTTCATAAACGACTTGACACAGGGCTGGAAAGGGATACYAAACAAGTTCACAGACACTACAAAACTGGGAGGAGCTGTTGTCTCCCTAGAAGTTCTGCCGAGAGACCTCAACAAATCAGAGGCCTGGACAGTCACCRCCATATGAAATTCAACTAGAGAAAGTGCTGGAKTCTGTACCTGGGATGGGGCAGTTCTGGATGTACAGACAGATTGGGGAATGAGATGCTGGAAAGCAGTGCCATGGAAAGGGACCTGGGTATCCAGGTCTACAGAAAGTTGAATGTGAGTCAGCAGTTTTGGGTGCCACATGTAAGAAAGATACTAAACTATTAGTGTCCAAAGGAGGGCAACAAGATGATGAAGGATCTTGAGGGTAAGCTGTATAAGGAGTGGCTGAGGTCACTTGGTCTGTTCAGCCTGAAGAAGAGGAGACAGAGGGAGACCTCATTGCAGCCTACTTCTTCATGAGGGTAAGAGGAGGGGCAAACACTGAGCTCTTYTCTCTGGTGACCARTGACAGGACCCAAGGSAATAGCCTGAAGTTGTGTCAGGGGCGGYTTAGAGTGGACATTATCACCCAAAGAGTAGTTGGTCCCTGGAACAGACTCCGCAGGGAAGTGGTCGTAGCGCCATCKTGGCAGAGTTCAAGAAGTGTCTGGACAGTGCTCTCAGGCATATGGTGTGACTCTTGGGGCTGTCCTGTACAGAGCTGGGAATTGGACTTAGTGATCCCTATGGGATTCAACTCATTCTGTGATTCTGGTGTGGAATGGAATGGAATAGAATAGAATTCAGAATAGAATAGAATAGAATAGAATAGAATAGAATAGAATAGAATAGAATAGAATAGAATAGAATAGAATAGAATAGAATAGAATAGAATAGAATACTTGGAAGGGACCATTGGAAGGGAGCTACAACCATAATCTAGTCCAGCTGCCTGACCCATTCAGGGCTAACCAAAACTTGAAATGTTTTACTAAGTGCGTTGTCCAAATGCCTGTTAAACAGTGAGTTTGGACATCAACCACCCCTCTAGTAAATCTGTTCCAGTGATTAATCACCCTTTTTATGAAGTGCTTCGTAATTACCAGTCTGAACCTTCCCTGACRCACCATTCCCACTCATTGTGAYATAAGGTACCACGGAAATCAGCRCCTCATTTTCTACTTTCYTCCTTCAGGAAGCTGCAGAGAGCAACCAGGTTACCCCTCTGCTTCCTTTTCTCTGACCTAGATAGTCCTAGAGTCCTTAGCTGCTCTGCATAGGATGAACTTGTCTCTGATTGTCATAAGATGAGCTTGTCTTTGAAGCATGTCTGATGAGTCTGGGCACACAGAATTAATCGCTGTCTGGAGTTGATCCTATTGCCTTGATTCATTTTATACCTTTATAGATAATAACACAGATTATTTATTTTGCATGCTGACGTTTTAGAAAATAGATTGGACATAACGCTTGTTACGCAAAGGTAGTTTAAGTTGAAAATGGCTGCATTTATTGCTATTTTAACAACTGAGGATTTGCTTAAAACTTAATGTCTTGTAGCATTCATCCGTGAATATAGCTGCACTGAAATGAAGTGCCTTCTTTGGTGTCATTTGAGGAATCACAGAATAACTTAGATGTCGGGGACCTCCAGAAGTCACCTGGTCTGACCTGTTGCCGAAAGCAGGTCCAGTCAGAAAACATTGCCCATGGCTTGAGTTGTCTAGGTGAATCTCAGATTCCTCAAAGTATGAAGATTCCACAGGCTCTCTAAATAGCCTATTCCAGTGCTTGACTAACCTTACGCAAAAGAATATTTCTCCTAATGTTTAATCAAAAATTTCCATGTTTCTTTCAATGCTGTTCAATCCTTTTTAGTGAAGTATTTGACTTATTCTTTGGATTATTGATTCTAGGGAAAATATTACTTTAATATTACAGTTTTGCCAAGGGCATATTGATCCATGGACTGCCAAAGATAGTGGCAGACCAGGTAAATAAGACACTGTTTAAAAACCTATTAGCATTTATTAAGGATGTTTGTATGTGAAACATCTTTAGGTAGGGCGATTTGTTACTGAAATTTCCTAATTTGAATGCATTCAASACTTCTACTGAGTGAACCATTGAATAAGGTTCTAATGAACCTTACTATAAATCGGTATTTTTGTAAATGCTTTAGGAATTGAAATGCTTATAAACCTTTGAACCATGATTAATGCAAAATTCTTGTCCAGCAAGAAACCTAATTTATGGAGAAGTTAGGCACCGTGCACTTAAGTCCCAGTTAATAACAATGTAAGTATAGCTGAGCTAAGAAGATTATGAAAATGTTAAATCATGCCTAATTAACACCTTCTGAGGACAAATGAAAAATATATTTCCTTTGGTTTCTAGAGGTTTTTAGGAAAGGAAAATAGGTTTTGAACTACTAGCCTTTTGTATATAAAAAGTTTCTCTTTTCCTTGTGTGAACTATGTGACAAAAGAAACTAGTGCCTTCATCCAAGTGTTTTGTTACCCCAGAACKTAAGTTAAACTGAAATGTTCAGGTGGTACTGTATCTTTTATTACTAATGTTTCCTTCTGTGTTATTATTGCTGTGTGAATAAAATCTATTAAAAATTTGTGCTGCCCATGCAGCTCTTGTCACTTGTCATGAATGAATGAACTAATGCTATTAATACATCTGTCTTTACTTGGAAAACAGTATCTGAAAAATTAAACTCAGGCTGTAATTTCTTGCTGATTGAGATACCCTTAAAAACAGAATTCTAGGATAGTGTGCCTGATGTTGTCTGACTGCATTGTATAAAACATATATACAAGCAGTCAGACAATTTGCAGTGGTTTGTGAAGTTTTATATGAGGCAGAGAATTAGAGAAAGTTTGTTTCTTAGGACATATGCTTGCATTCTAAACAATAATACTGAATTTTTAAAAGTCTGTATTGAAGAATGATGGCTTGTGATAGTATATGTAATAAAAAATGTAATAAATTTAGTGCATAGTTAAAGCTTGCTGAATTCAATTTGACATTGGTATTATCATGATCTTTTCAGTTCAGAATTCCACTTCCTTCAATCGATCCTACATTTGTTCTCATGCTCCTTATTTCCCAGAATGTAAACAGAGTTCAGTGACTCTTTGGTTCTGATTTCTGYCATGTTTTATGCTCTCTGGTCAGAAAGAGCTTTTCAAGTATGAGCTGCATTGAGAAAGTATGGTCTGTCAAATGAAAGCAGATCAATGRCCTTCACTTCATCGTCAATAAAATTTAAAACTGCACGTAATTTGGAGAGCACTTATGTCTACTGCATAACTTACTGATTGATTGGCAGATTTCTGAGAACACCATGAAGTAACTACTCTTTGGGTCTGTCAGAATAGTTTATGAGTCAACCTGGAGCTTAACTGACAAGTCCTACGACCCCTCAGAATCAAAACTCACACCAATGTGCCCACTCATATGTCACTAAAGAACATGACTGGATGTGCTTGACACAAGTCTGTTTACCGATTCAAGGAAAGTTTCCAAAATTATCTCCTCCTTGAAAAAGGAGGTGGAGTGGAATTGGAAAAATGGAGGATAACTCTCAAACCTAAAACAGATGTGATACTAGATGAGCATCAGACTTCTCAAAGAAAGAGAGCATCCTAACCTTTGACAGCAGGACTTTATTTCTTTTAATCAGTGGGATGAAAAAATTACCTTCTGATTTCTAATAATGCATCTTCTGAAGCTCATCTCACATGGGTATGATGAAGATAAGGATACCTTACTTTAAAGGTATCTTTTACCTTTATTAGAAGTATTCTTTCAGCTTTTTTATGGGGAGATAGAGAAATTTTTCTGGTAAATTGCTTGTATTAGACACAGTTGCATTGGTGGCATTATACGCAGTAAAACACCCAAAGAGGAAGATGTGCCAAAACCCGAGATACTTTCAGGAAACTGCATCTATGATATGAAAGAATTCACATCCACTATAACGAAAAGGAACCAAGTAACAGTTATCTCAGATGATAATTCAGCCTTTAGGGAATGAAAGATGAATGGATATAGTTTCATTTCATAGACACTGTGAGGATATATGAAATTTTCTTCATTAAASTGTAGCCTCATTGCAGCTTCTAATCCCAGTCATGATGTTATGAGAGAACCTACACTGAAATCACATTGTGAARAGGAAGCATGGTTTAACCTCCTACTCCTCTGTTAAGAGAGTTACATTGTAAAAAAAGGGAGTTCCTTCTCCTGTCTGTTAAAAAAGCCTGGTTGACACTTAATGYTTAAAATGAGAATGCTTTTTCATATAGCACAAGCACAGCATCAAATTTAATAGAAATATCTTTTTTTTTTCCACTGTGCAGTTGTGACACATGTCAGCTAATAAAGGAGATTGCAAAAAGTCRTAAGTAATGGTCCTTAACATTTTCCTCATTGTTAAATCAATTACATTCACAGCAAAACTTTTGTACTAACTGAATTAGTTGTGAGTGGATTTGTCAGTCTTATTTCAGTGGCACTGTGTACTCTTCACTGACTTCAGTACTCCTGCAAGGGGCAGAAGCCCCAATAATTTTCAGTATTCTTGGTGAATTCAGGCAGGAGCTGAAACTAAGCTTTTTCTTCTACTGATGCAGTCACAAATAGATGGGAGCAGTTTCATTTGCTTCTGTCTAGTACTAAAGACAACAAATTACTTAATTAACCAAAATCAGTGGCTTCCAGAATATTGGGTATCTCCAGGCAGCATTTGTCCTGTGCAGAGAATATTTTCCTTGTCATTTCCTCATCATTTTTCTGATAGGTGCTTTGGTTGGTGTAGTGGCTGTCTGTCTGCTCAAGAGGAGCAAATTGAGGATGGAGCTTGCAAAAAATAGATTTTTGGACTTCAAATACAAAAAAAAAAAAATATTCATCAGCACTAGTTGAGGGACTGCAATACTCTGCAATTACTTGTTTATGCCTAAAGTAGACTCTCAAAAGATAATTTATCTGGTCTTTTCTTTTTTTCCATTGGATGAAAGGGAAGCTTAAAGTACATAGGCTAACACCTCATCACTGTCAGCAATTTCTCTAACTCATTATAAATTTGTTGAGAGTGGACAGGTGGGGACTACAGAAAGTCTACAGACACTGGGATGCTAAATTCTTTTTTAACATTTATGGCATTAAGACTTAAATGAGTTTATGCTCATTTATGCTTAAATGAGTTTCTTCTGTAATCCTAATTCGGAGGCTTGTCTTATCAATTACAGAAWGGTGTTTACTGCATTTTATTACAAGTATCTGTTTTGCCTTCATTTTTTTTAATGTTAAACAGTACATTTTCATCAAACAAGAATGGAGAAATTTCAAAGTAATTTTAATCTTTCTGATCAGTGATGGAAAGATTAATAGAATTATGGTGAACACTGTCAGCTGGCTCACCAGCTTTTGGTAACTTTGTCAAGTGTGTTTCTGTTGCATTACAGACTGAAAATAGGAGATTGAAATTTTGAAATTAATTTTACTCCATTACTTTAGAAATGCTATATACCCATAGTTTATACGTGCGTTAAGGATCAGGAAGTTGTATTCTTTTCAAAGTCAGGTGGTAAAACAGAATATGTGGCTCCTGTCATCCAGCAACAGTGTGCTCTGATGTGCTTATGATATCTGCTGAAAGCTCATTTTTGGGATGTGCAGGTCACAAACAAGAGTGAGAACCTTGACCTTGAGGGCAGGGACATAACCAGTGGAATCAGTGGCAAGGATAAGAAAGTTCTGGGATGATTTGGCTAAACAAAGTGAAGGGAAAAAATTGAAAGAGAAAGCTACTTAGCTGTGGTAGTAAAAAGCCCACAGAGTGAACATAAAAATGATCATTTGTCATAAGATTTGAATTTCTCTTTTACCCTATGTCTTGTGATTATAAAATGAAAATTACTTATTGCTGTGGCAAATTGTTTTACTAATACAGATATATATTAAAATRCAATGATAGATATATATATGCACACACATATATATGTATACATACATTAAAAAATGGATTTTTGTACTATGTATAATGGTATTGGAAACCTAGRTGGGTAGTGCAGGTCCCCTATTATTTTGTGTTGGCAAAGAAYACGTTATTTCAAATTGTTTTAAAACATAACTTAAAAAAATACTGGAATATTTCGGTGTTGCAGTTGTGATTGCTAGCTTTAAATATTATTTCATAGTAAAGAGTATTTATATCCATTATTTGAATAAGGCATTCTAAAAAAGTTGATTCTTCTGTCTCACCTCTTTCCTATTTGTTTCTGTTTTGCTAAGTGTTTGTGTCCATCATAAGGACATCTGTTCCCAGGCTACTGGGGTTGTGTTGCTAGTGAAATGGTCTGATGCTGTTTCCAGTCACAGGAAATTAAAGAAATTAAAACTGATTATCATGAGGAAAAGAAATTCGAAGTTGCCTGCAGTGTACTTCTAGTTGGGTGTTACTGCCTGTGGGCCAGGGAAGGTTAGGGACCATGGCACTGGAAAATACGCACCTGTTTCTATGGTTACTTGTGTCTGGTTTTATTGGTTTTATTGTCTGGTTTTATTTATCTCTCTACAGGAGAGTAATGACTCATTTTACACAGTGGGGCTTTTTGCACCATTTTTGCATTAGTGCGTTACAAAATCAAAGGCATTTCATTTAAATTACTTGGTGAAAGTACATGAGCAATATTTCTAAAATAAAATTTGTGTTTTTTCTAACTGGTCAAGGGATCATGGAAGTTTTTAGTGAGAAATTATTTTGGGGCATGGAGTGAAATATGTGTTCATATAATACTTAGTGACTTACCATGGTCATCAAGATTTAATCTAAAATTTACTGAGGAAAAACTATACCTCATGATGACTTTCATGTTGYAGCTAGAAATTGCTCTTTCAATATACAAACCAATTAGATGAACAAAATTGTACTTGTGGTAATGATATTTTTTTCCTCTCTAATAGCACTTTCAAGGAGTACTTTCTTCTTGTTCTTCATGGAGGCAGCTATTATTGAGGGATATTTTTAATGTATTACTTCATATCAGAGTAAAATGACACATACACTGGGAAAGCAGTGAAACCAACATATTGGGTAACATGTTTTCAGGCAGCAAGAAAGGGAGATTCTTTCCTAATGTACCTTTCTGTGTTGAAATTTGCATTTTCAAGGAACCCTGCTATAATTTAAATATTTTATTTTATTCCCATGTTGTCTTCTCTCTTAATTTGAGACAATCAAACAAGACATGAAAATGAACAAATCTTAATGACATCCAAATCCCTGTTGAAGAGAATATTTCTGTATAGCTGTATTTTCATGACAATTAGGAGATTTGTGTGGGATTTTTAAGGGAGTAAGCTAAATGTAAAATTGGTTTTCAGAGTATTGTGTTTTCCACCAATAATATAAATATGGCTTTCTTACAGCTATACTAGGATTTTAGTTTCAATAAACTTTTCCTGGTCTCTATAGTATAAAATGTATTCTTCAGCTTTTTATAATGCTAATTACCAAATTACTGAGATGCTCTACAATATTGTGGGTGACACAGATGGTGTGTTGGGACATTCCTTTCCATTGTTTTGCAGAAATAGTTATTCCTTTTCATGCTTTTGTACTTGATGAAGGAGTCGTGTAACACTTTGATGTTTATTTCTGGTTTGGGTTTTTTTTGTATGATTTTCTTTTGGTTTGTTTTGTAGGGTTGGTTTGTTTGTTTAACCTTACAGTTTTGGTTTAAAAGACTGGTTTTTAACTCTTACTAATTAACCCATCCCTTTATTTTACAGAAAATATTGTTGCAGGATTTTTAGCAAGTAAAATGGTCCTTGTTTGTCTGTCTGAAAATCTTGATTTTTGCTTCACAGTTGGAATTGTTTCTTCCTTTTCAGGCTTTTTGATGTTTGGTTGTTTGGGTTTTTTTGGGGTTAGAAACCGCATATGAAATGGTGAATATGATTAGCTTAATACCCTCCTATTATGCCATGAAATATTAAATTTTGTGAAGTTAATTACATAAATGAACAAAAATCTGGTATACCTTAAAATAGGTTTGAGACTGTCCTTTAGTGAATGAAATAGCCTCATATCTTTACAGGTGTTTCCTAAAATGATCTGAAAATCTCAAAAAAAWTTAGTTCAAAATCTAATTTTGTGATGATTGCAATGGATGAAGTAGTGGTGCTTTAGTGATTAGAAGGGTTTATTTTGTAATCATCAATTGGAGCTATATGTGTTGTATGTCAGTAGCATGTGTGGCATCACTCTAATACAAAGGATCAACAAAAGCTGTGTTTCGTTTTGTTAATTCAAAATAGGTTAATTTTGTTTTTTGTGCTGTAATATCTAATGATTTTTCAACGTTTTTCTAGCATAGATTATAAGATTAGTCTCAATATTACATTATATGTTAGGGAAAAGATAAATTATGAAGTATGTGATGTGTTACTTAAAGCATCTGCTATTGGAGCAGATCAGTACAATGCATGAGTAGTTGCAAGTTAAACTTGTTTAATAAAGTGATATYACACCCATTTGTAGCCATTCAGAGTTAAGTTTTACACAGAAATTCTAATTCCATTTGCTATTTCAAATCAATTGCTGTTATGTGAATGTGTTTTGAGTAAGTTCCTTTATTATGAATGAAGATACTTTACAATAAAGAAGACATAAAGAAAATGAGAATCTGTGTCATCCCCAAACACATACATTGTTTCTTTTTTTCCCCAATGCAGACTTTTAAAGAAAATATATGTTGGTTTATTTTGAAGTGATCCTATCATTCTTTTAGAGGGCTTTGAGATGACCACCCAGTTTAAAATAACGAAAGTTTTTCTTTAGTTATTGGCATGGTCTTAACTAAGCAATTCACAATTTCCTTTGTTTCCTGCTAAGGTTTGATACATGAGAACATTAGTGAAATAGTTTTATTTTGGGGGGTGGAAGAGGAGAATTGAGACTAGATTAGGCTACATCTCTTCATTGTTTTTACTGTGTGAGTAAAATATTGAAAGTGTTTGTGAGGTAGGGGGCTGGGCTGGACTGGACTGCCTATATCATTCCACTACTAAGCAGACTGTAAACTGATTTAAAGATTTTTAAGGAAATAGTGAAAGTTTGCTGTTGGTCCAGATGCATAAGCAATGTCTGCATCCTCTGTGACCAGGTAGAAAATGGATACCATCTGTGTGTGTGTATATGTATCTGCATATGCAAGGAGAGCGTGGTTAGGTGAGGGACTCCCTTGACCTCTGATTTAATTTTGTGTCCCACACAGCAGTGTTTGTGTGGACTCAGGGAATAGGGAGGGGAAGGAGGTTAGGTTAGTTCCCCTAACTCAGCTATGCTCTCCCTTCCAGCTTGCTTTTTCTCCATTATAATGAGTATTGCATCTGGAGGAAAWAATATATACTCCCAAATTCTGATTCCCTCCATTCTTTCCATTTCTTCCTGTGCCTTTTTTGCTGCTCCTAAAATCTCCATATATKTCAGCTTTTACACCTGTGTGCTTGTTTGCAGTGCTACACAAAGTCGCCCACRGGATGCTCTAAAGGGTGTGCCAAAGTTGTTGATGTGCTTTGTTTACCACTACCAGCACATGCAGGATCCAGTGACCATGACAGAATGACACAGTTGTTACTGAGGTTGCTGGTCTCTTTGCATTCTTTTAGCTATCCTGTCTGTCAGAGCCTGCGAGGAAAAGTGAGAGACTAAAGTTCTAAAGAAAGACCCAACACTACAGGACTTCTTTCCATATGATGGTAAATGTGATTGTTTAAAGAAGATATCGTATTACTTCTTTTATTTAGCTTTCAGACAGAGGCAGCTGGAAAGAGGAAGGAGGGAAAGGTTGAGAGAACAGGTTGTAGTCAGGGGTGAAAGAAACAGAAATTGCTGAAGGCAAACAGTGAGGCAGAGGAGCCTATTCATTTGTAGAGATTTGGTGTTCATCCCAAGGTGTTCCTGAGGTGTTAAGAGGCAAGCAGGGCAGAAATGACCTAGGGCATGTCTATCCTATCTAGCTAAGCTGTCTATCTTACCAGTGAGATACTGAAATTGCTTGAGAAAATTAGTGGACATAATCAATCTTCAAGCAGATTGCTTTATGCAATTTGGATGATAATTTCATAGAGTATTTTGTTTTCAGCAAGGTTGATAATGAAATAAGCATTTATTAAAGAATTGCAGTCTGTCTAATCTTCCCTTCTRGTATAAGTTAAACTGTAATGGCTCTCATAGAGTGACTGCCCCAGGTGTTACTGTCTGTGGTTCACTCTGTATTTTGTACTGACTCACATTTTCAATGCATTAGGTCTTAATTTTATCTTTTTTTCCCTGTGAACTTGTATAATGATTGTTCGGGGCACCTAATACTGGCAAYAGGTGTTATATCTTTAATGTGCTCAGCATAATTGAGAAAGTGTATCTTCTGACATTTTGGTGGGCTTTATTTTGAAAGAGTGGCAAACGATTTTGTTGTCTAGATAGTCTGTAAATCATGTTGCTGGGGAAGCTTTCAGGACTTGCTGTGCACATCAAGAATCCACTATCCACTGCAGACAGTAGGAAGACAGCAACTTTAATGACTTTAAGAGGTTTTGATTAGTCTCTGCACAAGGTTTCTTGTCTACAGTACTAATCCTTCATGTTCTGAAATAGTGCATTCAGAAAAAATGAAACTTCATCAGTAATTCTCAGATTTCAGCAGACATGATGAAAAAAGTGCGTAGCRTTAACACATTGCAATACTTCAGCTCTTTTAGGTGACATGTCACTTGAAGTATTTAAATGTCATTTATCCTTATTCCTCTCCAAGTCTAAGAACAGTCTGCCAGGAAYGTGGTATTTCAGCCCAACAATTTTTTCAAACGTGAATGAAACTCACTGTTTATTACTCTTAATATATAAGTTCTGGCMTGTATTTAGCGAGAATTAGATTTTTCATGGAAGTAGCACCTATATTCTGATTTTTGCATTAAGCATAATGTGGTCTGGCCTTAAAAATGCTTCCAATAGCAACTAACATCTATTATGTCAATGCACAGTATAGAAGCACTAAAGATTCCCTACTGCATCCATTGCCACACAAATGAYAAACATTAATAGCATTTAGCCAAAACCTCTCTGCATGCAGAGTGGAAAGGGCCAGGACCTCCCTTAAAAAGAGTATTTTCTTCAGATGTAATTCAGGTTTCTGTGAGTTTCTGTGAGTGATCTACTGATAGCCTCCCTTACTGGGAGGGTGTAGATGTGGAAGCCGGCCTGGTGTGACAATGAGAGAAGTGAGGTGGAGCAGGACACTAACTAGTGAGAAGACTGGAAAGGGTCATGACATCTTCCTTTATAAGGAGAAAGCAGCAAAGCTGCTTCAATCATACCACACCTATTGTGGGGAGAAATAGCAGTTTCCAAAAAGAGGTTTGGCTTTCATTGAGAACTTGGTGAGTTATTCGGAGGAGGGTGAATACAGAAACTTCTGGACAGGTTCATGCTCAAATCTGTAGAGCACAATTCAGGGAAAACTTCTTGTTTAGACAAAGGGTGCTTAAGAGAAGAAAGGTAATTTTCAAGGAGTCCTTCAGCGAGAGAAAGACCAATCAGCATTTTTGTTCAGAGCCACAATTGAAGGACTCAAGTTGCATGTTGATAGCAAATCTCAGTGGAGATTTGTTCCAGAGTAAGAGATTTAAAGTGTGAGTAGCTGATCTGACAAGTAGCTGATCTGTAAAGAAATAACATTTCTGCTTCATAGGTGCTGAACATAATATCTTAGCATAACATAATWATATATTACTATTATGTTAAGTTACATATTACTACAAATAGCTCAGCTGAACATAACTCACTAAATAGCTGAGTTCTTTCAACCCTGAGTGAAGTGTTACAGATTAGCTCAAAGTTTACCTGGTAACTAAGTCTACTTTCTTCAGGAGGGATAGGCTAAAAATATGATGCAAAAGTTCYTGTTCTGCTGCTTCCCTGATTTGCAGGCTTCCTCCTCTTTATTCTTGATTTGAGAATTTTAACATTCTTATATGTCAGAAAATCCTTATTTGAAAATAGTTCCAAAGTTCTCTGTCCTTATTTCTTATTTGAAAATCACTCACAGATTTTCCTGATATCCTACCAGTTCACTTCTGCCCTGAAGAATTTTTGCAACAGAAATAAATTTTTAAAACATGTTTTGTCTCTATTTACACAGTATATCATTTTGTCACATACTGCGAGGAATGGTAAATCAGTACATCATTGAAAATATTAGATTAAAACAGAACTTGCCTGTGCTTTTAGAATCAATCACAATGCTGAGACTTTTAAAAACAAATATTGAAGTAACTATAACCAAGATAAGGAAAAATGTTTATAAAGCCAGGAATCAGATAATAGGCCAAAGTCAAATAATGGTGTCAAGATTCTTGAGACATGACAGTAATTCTTTCCCCAATATACCTGTGAAAAGTGGATGTCAAACATTACCATTTGTACCTGGAAGATCACTTAACAGAGGAGGACCCAAAGACTGTATTWGGCAGGGAAGGCTGCATTAAAATCTTTTGTGAGAAATTTAATTTGAAAAGGAGTGATTTTGTGCCCTGAGATGCATTGTCATTGTCTCTAAATATATTTCTACATGAATGGGATATCTACTTTCCTTAGGTGTATTTTTATCTAGTTTCCCTTTCAACAAGCTTTAGCTCTCTACATGTTCCCCAACTTCCTCTGTGCTCCATGAGATAGACAAAACTAATACTCAGGTGTGATCTATCTAATAAATGTAGATATTTTTCAGTTCAGTGTTTCAAGTAAAGTGTCAGGCATTAGCAGCCCAAGAAAGAAGTGTTTTTATAGCTTGCAGTAGAGGACCTGTGTTGCATCTTGTCAGAAATGGTGTGAAATGTAAGGACATTGAAACATGTGAACTGGAACAGAGGCTGAGACGTGTAGTATAGAGGAAACTGATGAATTCTCTATGCTGCCTTTTTAGAGTGATCACTGGATTGGACTGTCACCAAAACTATGCTCAGATGTTGCAGTGGCTACTATCAAATGTTTTTGAAATAGCCATGCTTCTCCAGAGCATGGAAAATKATTGAAAACTTATGAAGCTCTTCAACAGTACTGAAATTATTGAATGGCACAATACTAGATTGCTAGCATTTTTAGCTTACTGTGTTTTGTAACAGGCAGTACAATGGAAAAGTAAGTCCAGTGTTCATTTTTTGTGTGTTTTTTGATTTACAGCCAAGTCTTTGTAAGTTCTTTTTGACAACAATTTAGAAGTACTGCACAAGAATGAAGTTAGCATTTATTCACCCAGAAGATGTGTATATGTTTCCAGTATATTCTAAACCAGATACTAGGCTTTTGKAGTCTTTCAAAAGTGGCCTTTTAAAAGTGCTTCTTCTCGTTCCAAGAGCTTTTCCTTATATTTGTAAATTCTGACAGTAAAACAACAATTAACCTCTTGTCTTTTCTTTCTTGTAGGGTGACAGCTCCTATGTAAAGGACCGTTGGTGTGTGTTTGATGGATTCATGGTCTTTTGTCTTTGGGTGTCACTGGTTTTGCAGGTAATCATTTCACTTCCTTTCACAATGAATAATTCCTTAATTGTGAAAAATACATGTCACAATCAAAGAAATGTGAGTGCAGCATATCTACATTAGTARTAGAATTTGTTTTGATTATTTTTTCTTGTTTAATATGAAATTCGTTAACATAAACCCTGTGCAGTCAAAGGGAGAAAAAAGGATCTTCAGAGAGACATTTGTCTCTTACTCCACATGACAGTTGTGCTCATTTTCTCCTAGTGAGTCTATTAGGATGCCATGGTGACTAGCTCAGGCACCTAAAGGAAGAATTATTCCAGTAGTAGGTGTTTACCATGCTGTAGGTGTAATGATATAGTCAGTGGAGTGGTTTCATGCAATATCACTCACACCTAACAAAACATTTTCCAAAATTCAAGTTAAAACACAATGGAAAAAAAACCCCACATTTGAAAATAGTTTGATAACTTTTTTATAAAGAAGAGAACGTGGACATACTGCAGAAAATTACAGTGTTAAGGTATAGGTCAAACTGTGTCTTGCAAATCAATCATTCCTTAACCTTAGCCAGTTTTCTATGTACGAACAGGTTGAAAACTCTTGGCATTGAGCCTGCAATAACATATGAATTGTAAAGGTTCTCCTGTGATTGCTATTAGGCAATTGTACATTTCTTATTAAGTTAAGACACATTGTAATTTTCTGCCTTTTACTCTGGAGAGACTTTGGTACACCTTGTACACATACAGAATGAAGGTTGATCATTACAGACAAGCACTGTACATTACCCGGTTTATGCATTGGCAGGTTCCCCCTCCATTTTCTCAGTATTTTGTGGGGTAGCCCAGAAACAGGCAGCTTGCACAGTCCTCTCGCATTGTTTGAGCCTCAAATATTATGAACATGGGCAGAGTATGTTTCTTGAATTTCGTTAAGATAATTTAGWAGTGGATTAAAGTACTTACAAAACTTTTCTTTTAAAAAATCGTGGTTGAAATAAACTGTAAAATAAACCAAGAGGAGATTGAAAATGAAAAACATATATAGTATTTTTTTCTTTTAAAAGTTCCGTAAGTGAACACAGGTGCAGGACAGGGTCATCAAGATAAACTACTGATTCTTTTCTTTGTAGGTGTTTGAAATAGCTGAAATAGTTGACCAAATGTCTCCTTGGGGCATGTTACGGATTCCACGACCACTCATTATGATTCGAGCATTCCGGATATATTTTCGTTTTGAGCTGCCAAGAACTAGGATAACAAATATTTTGAAGTAAGTAAGGCCGTTGTCTGAAAAGTAACAGAAATTATTCAGTTTTGACTAAGAAGATTGACTATGCAGTCAGTCAATGATCCTTCATGCTTAATGGGTGTTTTCCTCCTGAGTTTTAGTTCTGGTCAAAAAAATCTTTCTATTTTCCATATTCAAGGAATTGTCAAGTTTTATAGAAAATAATCAGAACTTTAAAATATTTAAATAAATTTTACAGTATTTTTCAGCTGATGGCAGTAAATTCTCCTCCATTCATATGGCCATTTAATAATCAAGGTGAATACCCTTAGTAGGGTAACATATGTAAATARCAGTGCATGAGCTCATGTCCTAACCATTCTCGTTATGAGTGTGCATGTATTGGTGTGTGTACAGAGATGCAAATAAACACTTGTACGTATGCTTGGTACAGCATGTAATGGCAAAAAAAACATCACCTGGTAATGTGAAAGAGTTTTTTGGTCTTTATTCAGTATCAAGTTTATTTCATCACTGTATCTTGTCTGTATAAAGTCATTAAATACTATTTTACAAAAGCCAGATTTTATGCATTTTATTTGGGTATTTTTGTACCACCCTTTCCAGTTTGCAACTGGTTTAACTACCCTAACTCTTAAGGGTTTAAAAGAAATCACAGCCTCCTTTTCTATTTATGCACAGTGTGAGAGAACAGTTTTCTGCAGGATGAAATACTGCTTTCTTTTACATTGAGGATATTTTTTATTCTAGAGCTTTTCAGAGGAGGCTTCACATTGCCTGTGCTTTCAGTGACCTCTTTATGTTTTTGCCAGGCGTTCTGGAGAGCAAATATGGAGCGTTTCAATTTTCCTTCTATTCTTTCTTCTCCTGTATGGGATCCTGGGAGTGCAGATGTTTGGAACTTTCACATACCATTGTGTGACTGATGACACGCAGCCAGGGTGAGTTCGCCCGTTCAGGCCTGATGTGTTCTTTCATTGCATATGCTTATTGTTATTTTAGTTGGCATCAGTAGATATAAAATGGACTTAATAGATCAAAAGCAGTCCAGCAAAATACGCTAAGGCTAATTGGTGAAACAAAAATATTAAGAATTATGAAAAATACAAGTTCTAACTGCGACAGAGAGATTGMAATTTGTGACATTGGCTACAGTCTGACTTAGGGGGCTGATGACTGTGTATGTAGGATGGGGCAGGGAGGTGAGAGAACAGAAAAGCAGAGGGGACTTTGGGAGGAGCATTGCCACTTGTGGCTGATCTGGGTAACTGATGATTCATCAGCTTTTGCGCTCTTCTGTCTTTTCCTAGAATGTCTTTTTATGGGGCCAGACCTAAAGAACCCCTAGAATCATAGAATAGTTTGGGCTGGAAGGGACCTTTAAAGGTCATCTCGTCCAACCTCCCTGCAATGAGCAAGGACATMTTCAACTAGAGCAGGTTGCTCAGAGCCCCTGTCCAACCTGACCTTGTGTTTCCAGGGATGGGACATCTACCACCTCTCTRGGAAACCTTCTCCASTATCTCYGGCCCTTTCTGAATTAAGAGTTTGCTGGGACCTGATGCTCAGTTTCAAAGACCTTTTTTTTCCCAGYCTTTGCAAAATACTGGTGATAAATATTTTACACTGATAATTGAGTATACATCACATTTTTGATTCAACATGTGCTTAACCACAAGATTACCTTGAAGTACAAAATAGCCCCTTTTCACTGGGATGGCTCATAAAATCACAGCTAATATGCCTACAGGTCCTGTTGAATTGAGGGCTTGACTGTGTCCTGGAGTACCGTTAGATTGTGAGAGTCTGTTACATTTATTTCTTTTTTGGTCCCTGTTCCGTTGGATAGCAAAATGTTGGCTCTGGAGTTGTGGCCTTTGTTTTAGTCAAAATTAGATCCTTTTATTCCTGCATTGAATTTGTCAGAACATAAAATTAATCGAGTAAGCATTGTAAGAAARCAAAACACCATTTACTCTGCTACTGGGCTGAATAAAAGGTCTCATGATTGCAAAATTCTGTATTTAAGCTTTTTCTAAACTGGAACCTAAAAACTATCAAATAAAAATTAGCAGTGGCAGATACAAAAAAGATTATATAATTATTTGAGAATTTGTTAAACCAAATATTAAAATAAGTTGTTTTGTAAAAAAAATCTAAAAATTACTTCAGGACATTTTCTTAAGTATTTAACCAATAATATAGTAAAATATGGAGCTGATCTTCATATACTTTATGCATGTGAGTTCTTTCATTCTTACGTTTCCTTTCTTTTTTAAGAGAAAATCTTTATAGGACAGATTTTTTGACAGTTTCCCATAGACATGGGAAAAAATTCTTCATAAAAAAATTGYTTGTGTTGATGAGAAGGTCTGTAATACTCTGAGTTAGATACTGTTGTTTGGAAAAACAAAAAGTGAAATACACAACACAGAAATATTGGGCATCATGTAATTGCTTGTGTTACTGAATACCACTTTTCCTTGAAATCAGAAAAAAAAGATGAAATGTGACATAATGTTTGTCATATGGAAATTTAAGTTTATAGCTCTAAGGCTGCCTGTAAAATTTTGGCTGTTTTTTTCTGCATGTAGTGGGTTGCTGTCTGAATATGGCATTATTATTAAAAAATAATAATTATATACAGAAACCCCTCTATTTTAGGTTTTTGAAAGGCTGGSTTACAGGAAGACTTTAAAAGGGACAAATATCCAGTATATAAAATAAAATTTAAAACCTGCCTAAATCGGGTTAAAATTGGAAAAGTCGAGTGTGTATAACTAAGAGAATTTTAGACTTGAGGTTGGGTTGAACATCTAGCCTAAACTCCTTTTKCTTTCAGTATCACCAAGTATATATTTTTTTAGCTGTATAAATATTAGAAATCTAATTTAAGTTACTTTTAAAGTACCTGGGATAGGCACMTTCAGCAAGCAGTTAATTACTATTGCCATCTCTAGACCATATTTATGATTTTAAATGGCTGCTGTGATTATGTATGATGACAACAGATACACTGGACACCACTTTTTTTTTCCCTGGAGGTGCTCTCCTACTTATTCTGATGAATCATCAGAAGAATGATGAACAACATACTTGTTTCTTTGTTGCTCGATATGTGGTCTTATACCTCAGTTTTGGTGTGCTGCTCATTCCTACTCTGAAAACACTGATGTCCGCTTCTTGTCTGTAATATTCTTCATTATATATTGTGAAGACTTACACCTATTTGATACTTTTAAAGTTTTGAGGAATGCAGTGYGGAAGCTCAGGGTGGAGTTAGGGTGTGCTTTGTTCATCTAGGCCAGGGCTGACCTTCCTGGAGTTAGCTGCAGAATTTATAATTCCTACCATGGGCTAGGAAAATRTACATAAAGGAAGAAATAACAGCTCTGGTGCAAAAAGAGGACAATATGGACATATATTGTCCAAAATATAGTTAGAAAAAAGGGGACATTGCACTTCTGAATCCAGGGAAGTTTATTAGCTGGGGTGTAATAGAGCACAGAAGCGTGAAAATTGCCTTGCCAAATTTTACTTTGAGGTCCAGTTTCTCAGCTTTATAATGAGGATTAAACATTTCTCTCAGAGGTTGAGTCTGTCTGTCTGTGTCTCTGTTTCAGATGGCTCAGTTCCAGGCAGTGGAAAGTGGCCAAAGTTGGCTGTACTTGTCCTTAAGTAACTTTAGAGTCTTTAATGAGCCAYAGCTGTAAATTTTCAGTATTTCTGCAAACCAGAGCCCGGGTTCCCATGTCAAGATTAGAAATATGAAAAGCATCTAATTAGTGGCCACCGGTGAGAACTTTAATTTTAGGTMATTTCCCTCTTATTATGCAGAATTCCATGGCAAGCAGCAAGGGTAAAATCTTCCTTTTGTGGTCAAGACTTCATTTATTTCTGACATTTTAGAAATATTGCTCTTTTTAAGTATACTGCCTTGTGAATTATTATTATTATGASAGAGTCAAGTGTCGTTTGAAAATGGTCTTAAAATCACTCTATTCTTTTATATTTGAAAGGACATCTTCATCAGACACTTATTCCCTCTTTGACTGCTGTAAGTTCTTTTATCTTTCCATCCTTCTCAATGCCCACACTGTCTGACCTCCTATCTCTCCACCTCCTCAGTCATTTTCTGATGTTAACTCTGACAAACAGAAGTACTGAAGTGAGCTAACCACAGTCTGAGTTTGCATTCTGTCTGAGAAATCAGCAGAATCTGACTTCCTTATAAAGGCTGAAAAGTTTGTTGTTGCATGGCGATAAGTCCTTTTTACCTTCGTTCTTACAACTGTCTTCCCTATAGAGAACATTGTCTTCTTCCTAGACCATTTTATTACTCATTATTCCTTCGTGATCATGACTTACCTTTTTTCAATTATGCTGTAACAGCTTTTTCCTGATTTCTCCRATTGCTATATCTTCTTCTGTCAACAAGTGGTATATACATGGATTTCTTTGGTATGGATATTYTTTAGTTACTCATAAGATGGTATGGTTGGAATGCAATTTATATATAATCCAATTATCATGATAAATCTGGACAGTATAAGCAGGTTGTTCTTTTTGTTAAACCTGAGATTAATTTCAAAGAGATGAATAATATTATTTGTGTTCCCTGATCTACTGTAATTTACTCCTGGTGAGTATGCAGTATACATACCTGTAGTACACAAAAGGTACTTCCACAAGGACAAGAGAGAAAATTTTTCCAAACTACTGCTGTGACTATTAGAATATTTTATATATCCTCACACATTAACTATTTAGTGCTTTCTTTATTTTTATTCCCAATAAATGTTTGATAGCACAAGAATGATTCCAAAGCACATGATCRTTTTATATTTATTCCACAACAATAAATTTTCCTCTTGTGTATCTCAGTCTGCACTGGACCTGGGGGAAAGGAAGCCTCATCAAAAGAGGAAAAACTAGTATGGCTAACTGCCATAAATTGTAATACTTACCTATTTCTTTTCCCAAAGTCATTCTTTAAGGCATTTTTTAACACTTTCAATAAGGTATAGGCTGAATATTTCTGTAGACCCATCTGCCTTGTCACCATGGCAATTTAAAATCCTTCTTTGTAAGGTTTCTTGTTTGAAGCAGGAGATGCCCAGGAAAACAGATAAGAAAAATAATTATTGAGTAATGGAAAGATCTAAGAGGTTCCTGGTCATCTTTCCATCTGTCTATGGATAGGCCTTGAAAATGTCAGAAAACAGCTTCAAAGACTCTGGAGCTGAAAGTTCACAATATCTAATAGAGGAAATACAATTAAAAAGGACAAAAGGAATTTGAGATACTGTCTTACATCAGCAGTGGGAAACAACAATGAGTAATCACRTTCCTGAGAAAAGGAAGAAATCAAATTCAAAGCTTGAAAAATCAATGAAACAGGACTTCTTTAACAAATCACAATAATTTATTGATTTCAGTAAACAACCAGAACTGCTTTAATATTGGCTTTGAGATTTATTCACAACCTCTCTTACTGGTATCATATCTCTAGTATAAACTTCTCAGGGACAAGGGAAATGGAAAAAACCTTACTTTTCCAGGCCTGATTCCAGGCCAGACCCCAAACAGAACCAATTAAAATACAGCATCGGTCAAAAAGGGAAGCAGTTCAGTTTAAATGGAATCCTGTCAAAAGAGTGGAAAAGAGTGCTGATGTGCTGACCAGTACGAGTGTCCAAGGAGAAGGAGACTTCAGGAGTTGGGCTCTCATCACTTCCAGGGGACATGAGATTTCTGAGCAGTAATGCTAGTTTTTTATTGAAATTGTTATACAGATAGCTGTCCAAAATAATTACACTGTTGATTCGTTTAACACAGATTTTACAGTGTTTTTGTTTACCTAGCTATGTTTTAAACAAAAAGGTGACCTTTTAATGATTGTCTAGGATATAGTGATGAGAACTCAATTACCTCAGCTCCTGGTGGCTCAGTAATGACATATACTTGTCTGCATTAAGATTTGGAATCATTTAGGTTTACATAATTCTCTCAGTGTAGACATTGAARTTGATTGAATTTCTTCTCAGCCTGTCAAACTTTATGGGATTTTTTTGAGGGAAATAAAACTTTTGAATAAGATGGAGAGGATTTTATGGATTATTGGGAAGTTGGCTCACTGTGTATACAAGAATGTGAGTAACATAACTACCTAGTCTCCTCTTTGCTGTTGGGAAAATTTTATACTCAGCCACAAGAATTTTACCTGATAATCACTGTACAGAAATAAGGCCTGGTGAGTATTGAGCTTTCCACAGGAAATCTGCAGCAGGCCAGGATACCAGAAGTCATAACATCCTCCAGTGTATCACAAAATTAAGGGGAAGAACAGACATCCCCAGAAAAACAGAATCCCAAGAGTGATCTCCACTGAGTCTACCTGGTGGGTGATCAGGTAGTGTTTGATTTCTTAAATAWAAAGGAAGCTGGAAAATTTCTGATCATTATGTTGCAAGAGGAAGTCAGGCAACTAATAAAGAAGGCTGTGGATATCCTGACATTCACAGTTTAGATAGCAGTTGTCCCTGAGCAGTACATGTGACTTAACCATTAAATGCTGTTCAATAGAGTCACTTCTAGACGTGCAAGCATTTATAAGGAATATTGAGAAAAAAATTTTAAAGGAGATCTGTTTCTATGATGTTTCAGATCTGTTTCCATGAATGATGTATTTCATATACTGTTGTGAAAACCAGATGACTTCTTTCAGTTTTGTATTGTTTTCTAGAAGCTGAATGTGATGCCTAATTTTGATTCCTCTTCCAATACTTTGAATTAATGCAATTCAATAAGGCYTGGGAAATGCTGGAATGTTCATCTAGAGATATTTATCAACAGATTGAAGCTATCATCTTAGCTCTTCTATTATTTCTGAGAACTTGTAGAGAGTGGGTGGAAAGCAGGAAAACAGTAGAAGTTTAAAAAAAAAGGAGGAAGGAATAAGAGACAGAGCAAGAAATGCCTCAGAATTATGTCTGGAATTCTGTAAGCTTCTATCTCTGAAAGAATTCTGTGGTGATTAAACAAAAAATTTGTAAGCAGTTGGAAGAAAGCAAGGAAGTGAGTAGGAGCTAATATGGATTGGGAAAGAATAAACCATGTCAAACAAATATAATTGCCTATGGCAGGATAACAGCCAAATTGGAGAGAAGAGTGAATGTCATATTTCTTTAGTTTAGAATGGCTTTGTAGCAGTCTCACAGGACATTTTTGTAAGCTGGCAGGAGAAACATGGTTAAGGWGAAAATAATCATAGAAGAGGTTCAAAACTGCTTTAAAAACATGCTCAGATTACATTAATTTCAGAACAGAAAGAGTGGGGATCCACATAACTCTGTCATGTGCTTTTTGGAGTTTCATTAACATCCTGCATGGTGGCACATAGAATACACTTACTGCACTGAGGATGATGTGAGGTTGGGAAGGACTGCATATGTTTGGGAAGGCAAGATTARAATGAAGATTATCTTGAAAAATTGAAGACATACTCTGAAAAGTTGGATGAAAGGCAGCAGGAAAAATACACTGCACTGGGGAAAAATCAGCTGTACTAATACAGCATTGTGAGTGATGTGGAATAGTTCTTCATAAAGTGACTTAGGAGCATAATGGAGGGAGATCAACAGTATTGTGTCTTTGTAAAAAAGTATAATTGTAGTGTCATACAACATATAGGCCTCATCTGGAGAGAATCTAAAAGAGGTAAATATATATAGAGAGAGCAGAGCTGATAAAGAGAGTTCAGCAGTTTTCAACTTWAAAAAAGTATTCCACATATCACAGKTTTTGAGTGGATAAGCACTTAGGCACAGGGTAAAATAATCTGGTCTCTCTTTCTCTACTACTGCTAGAATAAGTACATCTATAAAATKTCTGGACAAAAATTTCATGTTAGATAAGGGAATTAGGAAAAATGTTTGTGGTGCTCAGGATAAAGTTGCACCTGTCTATTCCTTAGAGAGGCTCTCAGTTTCACTCCTGAGGATTTTTAAAACAGACTGTGGGAACTTCTCTTGGGAAAGATAGGAATAGACTGGGGCAGAGAAATATATTTAATGTCCTGTCAAGTGTTCATGTCCAATCTTACTTTTCTGKGATTTTATGTGGTCCTTCTTGACACAGAAAAAGTCAGGCATTGTTAGCCTGGGCATCTGAAGAGCTGTTTCTCTTTGCTACATCTCTTTTAAAGGGAGACAAATTAGAAGGGAGGAGGATTGGATGCAGGAGCAGAACTATTGTACATTAGGACAGAACTGASAGTGTGGCTTCCTGCAGTTTTATTTTCTTTTCCTTTGTGTACAAACTTTGGAGTAGGGGTGAGAGCCTATTCTTGAATGTTCCAACTTCATTTTTATCCTACCCCACATGGAATATCCAAACCTGCCACCAAAACATGCTTCTTACTATCAGAGGTGTTACTAATTTTTGGGTTCCAGTAATGTAAAATATGTTTCTACTCAGTCTTTACATACATCTCCCTCCTTCACTGCTTTTCCAGCCTCTTATGTAGTTGATTCCTCACTCCCCTGCTCTCTCTTTCATAAAACATAGAAGAGTTTTTAATAAATTTCAAGAAAAGCCCCCAAATCCCCCAACAAGATTCCCTATCTCCTTTGTGTAACCTGCCTTTATACTCRGTGAACCACATTGTTTGTACTTTACACAACTGCTTGTACTTGAGTCAAATGCACACCACATTTGCACTTTTCAAGTGCCTGAAATATTTGCATCCTTTTGTCCCTGTTGTAGCAGGTTGTGCTGGATTCTCTGATGTCTGATTTGACCAGTTTTCTTCACGAATTCATACATCACTGCCACCTTCTTCCTTCCAGCTCCTTGTCTTCATCTCTGCTTTGCCTCAAATAAAGGCTTAGCATCCCCATGTCCTCTCCTTATGTGGGGCATTATCCAAGGCAGCAGGAAGAAGAGTTATACCTGTTTCAGTTTGCTCTTTTGTGCTGTCTGCCCCTTTCCTTGATTGCCATGGCCATTACCCAGTGGCAGTATTAAAACTACAATCCAGACCAATTTACTGTGCTCCTTCTACCCAGCAGGTTAACAAGATGGGCTTTTCAGCTGGTATTTGAGGACRAAGCTTTGGTTACAGACTGTCAATGCCTCATTGAATATTTCTTTAGACCAGGAGGTAGCCTGTAGGCCTAAAGGCTAGGCAAATTTGGGATATTACATTTGGGTGTCTTAGAAACCCAGCAGTATTTCAGATCCCTGAAAAAGTGAGTTGAACTTACTGTAGGTCTGCAGCTGCATGTTTTAATGATACTGCTCACTGTAATGCCCTGACAGAGAAGTCCTTTCACCAGATAAAACAGYGATCCAGTTCTGGCAGTAGGTCTTCCTGCCTACTTACAGTACCAGTCATTCTATCAAATGGAGATATCAAGCTGCTTTCTCCCTCCCAGGTAAAGTGAGAGCTTTGGTAGATGGGCCCCAAATGCTAAATAGTTTCCTTTTTGAGCTAGCTGGATGATGTTGAAATTTTTTTATTAGTTGCTCAGTGGTAGCAGCCCCTTCTGCTGGGTTAAGTGACATCTCCCGCCGCCTCAGATGTTAGTGACTGGTATGTGTAAGTGCGTTTGATGAAGCATCCTGTGTATGGTCTTGACATTCTGCAACACAAACTGTGGGAAGGAATTGGTTTTACATGTAGTTGAAATTTGGCTTCAGGGCAGTATTTTTTATCATGCTAAAGATTACGCTGTCTTGTGCCTAAGGAAAAAATGTAGTGAGATAAAACTGCRTGGTGCAGTGGTCCAAAGAAAGAGTCAGGAAAAACTCCCCCACTCACTGGTTGTAGCTAACTCTGCTTTGTGGGTGATGAGTTCAAAAGTGCTTGTAATCTTAGATGGAAGTAATTCCCACATGAACCTCAAGCTTGTGATTTCCAAATCCTAAAGTGGAGGTTATTGGTCTTGTGTTTTCCTGGGATGGTTAGACAGCAACTTAGAAGATAYTTTTCTGTATTTCATCCAGAGATATGTGATATGTAAGGAGCTAGAGTTTTTTAAGTGGTGCTGAACACACTTTTAAATCAACTTGGACACAGTTTTCAGCTTAGATTGTTTCATGCGTTTCATTTCATGACACCGCAATTTAAAAGATAAGAGAGGTGTTTTTTACTCTTTCTTTTAMATTATCCAAATAAATACTGCATTGGATTGTAAAAGTACTATATGTATGAGATCACTTCAACTTGTAAATAAGTGTAACTGAATATACCTCAGTGACATGCAAGCTGGCTAGATTTGATTTTAACTTTTCCTGTTTATTTTGTCTGTATTAACACTGTGACAGCCTCCTTCATTGTGTGAATGCCATTAATCCATGTTGTTTTTATTCCTGTGAAACAAGTTTTGCATTAGCATACATAGCATGCAATTGCCACTTGAATTCAGYTCCCTCATGACTGATTGTTGCAGTCACAAAAATGGGGTGTCATAGAGTTGTTATGTCATGTGGAATTTATGAAATCTCAAAGTAGTACTGTTGGTGCATGCTACTTTATAAACAAATGCATACTGGAACTTCTGTAATTTTCTCTTTTGAGCTTAGCTTTCTGATGCCTGGATGCACGTTTCAGCACTATCCATAGGAAATATTTCTTCTTTTACTCATTTTTCTATAGTGAACTTCAGTGACTTTGTTACTTTGAAGGATAATTGCTGAGTGATTTGAATTTGACTTCCTCCAATGCTAGTAGCAAGTGATCAAACCAATAGCTTGTCAAATTTGTTGATTAGCTGCAACCATCCTGTTTTCATTTGGGCAATGACACCATTGCCTTTGTGTAACATGAGTGATCTGCTGTGAGTACAGAATCATCTGATTTTGATATTAGCACCTGTGCTAGGAATCCAAATGCCTTGAATTTCCTCTCTGGCTGTCAGAGGGAGAAAGGTGCCTCAGGAGTGTGGATGAAGCCACAGACTTTAAACCTCTGGAGATATATTTCTCTCTCTCTCTCTGTCTTCACTGCCTAAAATGAGGAGGACATCAGAGCTGCAGGCTTTACTTTTACAGCTCCTTCTAGAGGCTCAGCAAAGAGGTGTTGGRTATCTGAACTTTTCATCCTGAAGTGTGATATAAGGTCAGTGGCTCAATCTGAATCTGTTTAAAATTCCTGTGCAGTGCATAGCAATGGAAGGAACATCAAAGGTACATTTTGTAGACCCTAACTTAGGTCACATATGAAACAAAAAAATACTACAATCAAAATCAAATCAAACCTTACTCTGTATTGCTGCCTCATCTAATAGGCAGTCTGATGTAATGATGCCTTATTACTGAATATGCGTGTGAGAAGAAAGTAAGACCATTACTTTTCGTAATTTGTKGAATAAACATATAAATTATTTTCTTCTTTTAAAATTTGCCAAAAAAATAAGACTCGCCAAGTTCTGTCCACAGACTCCAACTTAGATACTACAAGATTGTGAAAAGTAGCAAACAAAATCCCAATATTGAAGCCTGAAATTGAATAGATAAATAGTGAATAAAAGCTCTAAACTGAATTGCAAGATATAAAACAYATCATGTTCCTTGGGAAAAATTACTGAAAGAAAATATATTACCAGCAGTAAAATATTACAGTATCTATATATTGAATTTAAAATTAAAAGCAACTGTTGGATCATCTAGTCAGACTTCCATTTRTTTCACTTATATGAAACCTTGTAGCTTGTGTCTGACTCCAGTGTGTCTCCTTGACTAGTTTGCAGATGAACAGTCATAAACAAAGGAAATTTTTGTTTCTTACAAAAACCATTTCACTGTTAAAAATGTTCCTAAATTATTTTAATTTGTCTGGCTTCAACTCYTAGCTTTCTATTCTTGTTATACTTTTTTTATGCCAGATTACCCAGAACTTTAATTCCTAGTATTTTCTCTGGGTGAATTCACTTACAACAATTGAAGCACTTTTCAATATACATTTTAATAAACTAGCATTATTTAGCTCTTTAGGTCTTTAACTGCAAACCGTGTTATTCAGTGTTCTCATTTTCACTTTTTACTATGATTTCCTCAGTTTTTCAAATATTAAACTGTGGTCRAAAAAATGTATGTAATATTTATTGTAATTTGTGTGAATGTCATMTAGAGAGGAACATCAATTCATTATTACTTTCTTTGTACAGTCTATGAAACCACTGGCTTTTTCTTGCCATGGTGTTATTGGGACCAATATGAGAGAATGCCTTGTTATATCTCCTCAAACTTTTATGTGGCATCTATATTCTGTCATACAGTATKGCCGTCCTCTTATCCCTTTTAATCCATAGGCCACAGGCTGTATGATTTGTTTTCAGTGATCCTACCATTATAAGTTTGTCTGTATTAAAGCACATTTTGGTTTGTTGGATCAAGGTAACCAAATAATTTGCATAATTTGTCAGAATGCTTTGTTCTATTGTTATTTGTGTTTCTATCCTTAATTTTTTATGTTTCTCCCTCATTGATTCTAGTAGATCATGATGATCATTTTATGTATTTCAAGTATTTTTTTGACATGTCAGTTAATCAGTTTTCAGCCCATTTAGCTGCTGTTTTATTGATATTATATAGTGCCAACTCTTTAATCAGTCATGTGTTACTGAATGAATGGCTTTACAAAGTCTAAACTAGGCAATTTTATTTGACAGATCTGTAATCTTATAAAAATCATGTTACTATGATGAGAATTATTTTCTCTAAATCCATTCCAGCTGCCATTTATTACATTAATGTTCTTTCCCAATTAGACTTTTTATCAGCTCGCTCTTTCTTTTGTCTTAGTTGATGTCTGGCTAAGCAGTTGGGCTGCTTGTTCTTTAAAAATTAATGGCACATTAGCATTCTTCCGGAATTTCCCTGCTATTTCAAGATTTATTAAAAATTAATTGAAGAGATGCCCTCAGTTATTTGGGCTTGTTGATCTGAATATAATTATCCCTAGCAGATGCTGTCTGATATTCTCCTCAGTTACTAATTCTTGATTAGTAGAATCAGTGTTTGCCAAGCTAAAATGTAAAATATGGAATGTTGCCAAAGCTTAAGCTTTGTGTTTATATTTTTTGTGAAACCATGAGTCCTTAAGCATGCCCTATCTTATGTTTTAATGTGATAAAAATAATGAATAGATATAAGAGACAATCTGTTACCAGAAAGGGTTGAAAGCTTTATAGTTATAATTACAGATATAATTACAAGAAACATTAAATATGGATGAAGTTTTCACACTTACAGTTTAAAAGATAACACAGAATTTGTTATTGGATTGAAAACAGGAGACTGGCYCAGTAAGTATGGTATTTTCTAAGTACCTGCACTTACTCTGTAAGTATGATGACTTTAGATTTAAATTTGACCAAAAGTAAAAGATAACATTTAAAAATTATCCTTGGCTATGCTAAGATTATAAAATATCAGAGGAAGAATTGTTCCTAAACAAATCTGTAGTCCTTAGACCAGAGAGGTACTCTCTGAAATTTCTTTTACTATGACSAGTGATTTTGGATGGCCCTTTTACTGGATTCTCTAGAACCTGTAATGACTCCAGCAGCAGCATGGTTGTAAGTTGCATTCCCTTTGTGCACAAACTAGAAGATCTATCAGTAGAACTCAATTGCAGTATGGTGCCATTTCACTGAAGTTAACAACATATGTGTCTAATTTCAGCGACAGGAGAGTTCGCTCACACTGAGTGAACTTTGAAAAAAATCATGCCCAATCATAAACTATTACTGCAAATTTTAGAAATAGCAATATCAGTGATTTAGTCATTAATATTGTCCTTGTTAAGCTGAGGTCATAATAAGGTAATAATTATGAAAATAGTAAATAGAAAACTTTCATGATAGAAGAAAGGCTGTTACAATTATTATAGTACAACATTATTATTCTAACAATTGTATAGGAGCAGYTGTTATTATTGTTAGGTCTTAAAAAGAGCACTAGTGTAAGGAAGGTGTTTAGGAAGCATCTGTTAATAGCAGTTGAATGTTCAGAGTTTCCCACAGGAGAAAATGGACTTGACTGGATGAGCACAGTAAGAATGAAGATATGGCTTTGGGAATAAGAGCCACATTTAAAAGGAAATTTGCCTAGGTGCTTAGATTCTTTTCATGGTCACTAAGCAACAAATAAACTTTAACCTTTCTCCATTTTCTTTTTTACAAGGCATCAGTTAAAAAGCAAGAAATTTTCCATCTATATTTCAAGTTTCCAGAGTTTCTGAAAACAAATTTAACTTTGACTAGTAAAAAAATGTTTTAATATTTTTGATTACCTAATATATCAGCAGGTATATTTGCCTGGTAGTTTGCCTGGTATTTGCAGGTAGTTGCCATGAACTATCTGACCTTTTTAGAGGATCAATTCTAATTAGAAAAGTGATTTAAAACTTCTCTTCTGCACAATGTTATAATATTTTCATAAGACTCTTTATCACAGATTTCTCATTTGGTATAAAAATACAGCTATTAATTATGGTTAGGCAATGAGGTTTTTTTTTAATTCTGTAAATTATCTTCTTTAAAGAAAGTCTTTTGGTTGGAGAACAAGTTTATGTGCTCTAAAACTGGTGGTATAAGGGGAAAGTAGGCTAAGGCTGATGACTTGGTGGATCATAGGAAATGTAATTTTTTTAAACTTGAAGTGTTTTCAACTTGATGCASTTACCCATGTGCAGGCATTTGGTGTTACTGATGTATCCAAGACACKCAAGTAGGACACAGAGCTCTCAGAAACCTGTGACTTCCTAGATCAGAATCTAAATGTTAAGAGGGCTACCATGAGGCATCCCAAAGGCACCAGTAATCAGTGTGAGGAAAATAAATATGAGTTACAAGTCTTAGCTATTTGCATGGACTCAGTTGTGGGAAGGAGCTTTAAATCTAGAATGTAAAGTGTTGATGACTAAACAACTTATTYTGCATTTGGTGTGAAAACCTGTTCTTTTGTATGATTCAATGAATGAGAAAGGAATTGTAGAAGAGTTTTTATTTGTTACCCTAGCAATTAGCATTTGCTGTATCAGATTTGTAACCTGAGAGATTCCGTTCCCATTAATATGCATCTATACATATTTTGCTTTTATATTTTGTTGTTTCAAAAAAGGCTCCAAATGCTGTTAAAATCAGAATGGTCAAGACACAGCTGACCTTACTTTCCCACTTGTAAATTACATCTCATTTCATAAAATACTGATATAAGATAGATTTAAAAGATWAAAAAAAATAAGTTTGTGGACTATAATAATTGCATAGAATGGTGCAGTAGTTTCATGGTAGTAGATCACCCTGATTTTCAGAATAAAGAGAAATTAATTAGATATCAGTGACCTATATATGTAAAAGAGCAATGTATTAATATTCATCTGATAACTTGTCTAAAGTCAATGTAGAAATGCAGTATTACTTCATCAGAAAGGATTTATTGAGAGATCTTAGCCCAGCATCCMTTTAATTTGAGTTTCAGGAATAATTTCTCTGTACCATGGAGTTCTCTGGATTTATTTTAAGTTTATTGCTAGAGCCTCACCAGCTTAGTGCTTTTCCCTTGTGTTCTGGCAGTATGACAAAGCAGAAGCATCTTGCCTGAAATGTATAGGACTGGATTTTTTTTCTGAATTGCATGTTCAGAATTAGACATCTAGCAGAAGAAAAAAAACAAATTCTTGATATCTAAAMGAAAAATCTTTTATCAACCATCTGATCTAAACTTACTTCTGTATTAGTACTTTCCATACAGCAATGTCCATTTTCTGTTTAGGTTCTATCACTTTCTGAATTCGTTGCTTGATATTAAATCACAGTTATTGAGAGTAACCTTTAAAATCTTCAGAACTGCATCATCTTTCTCTTTTCTCAAAGGTTTTTGTTATCCTTCATCATATGCTTGGTGTGATTTTGATGAAGCTGGGTTCATAAGGTCCCTCAGGTTACTAATGAAAATGGATAGCACAGAACACAGTGCCAATTCCTCTGAGACCYCAGTTAATGTATTGCTCCCTCTTTGGAAGGTGCACAGTGGCTACTTATTTGCTTCATGATCTACCAGCCATTTTTTATGTCTGCTGTGGTATTTTTAACATGCAATAACTCTTCAGTCAGCAGCTGGGCAGTGCCTGGTTTTGTACAGGGACAGACATTGGTTTTCTCTTAACAAATACAGAAAATCCTTCAGCTCCAGCTAAGTCATTTTTACTTTACAAATTGTTGATTAGGTAAAGACGTTATGATTTTTATTGCCTTATCAACAAATATATTTCTTTGATTTTGGTTTTTTTGTTTGTTTGTTTGTTTGTTTGTTTGTTTTTTAATTTTTGGATCTTGGAACTACATGAGTAGCTTGCTAATTTTGAATGGCTTTCTGGTGATATTTTTAGAAAGTAATAGAATACCAGAATTTTTAAAATCCCATTTTTCCTCCATTTCTATTTTCAGYAGAGAAAGTCAGGCTAACAGAAAACAGGAAGCTAGAAGCTGCCTTGGTAATTTGTCTCTTAAGGTGTCAAAACCTTTTTTGAAGAACTGCCCTAATAAGGAGAAAGTGGTAAAAGAGAGATTATTCTCACAAAAGTACATGATGGTTGAAAGACCAGTTTTGTAACTGATGCCATGGAAAACAGGCATTGTACTCCCAAGAGACATCAATTCAGGTTCTTCCTGTGGTGTACACAAGTATCTGTGTAGTAATGATATCCTTCAGGCATTTAAAAACAAGTCAGAGTTACAGTCCTAGGACTTGTGCAACAGCCTTGTTATTGAAGGACGCCTATCAAACGATGTGGAGTCAATTATCATCTGCATCCTTGGCATTCCTGTGGAGGACTAATTTCTCAGCTCGCCTGWTAGGTTGATGTTGCACTCCATAGACATTGAGTACTCTGCACAGAAATATTCAGTTGGTCTACTGGGATGAATTATTTCTTGTTCATAAATTTATCCAGGCACCCTGTTTAGCAAGACATTTAAGCATATTGCCTAATTGAACTTTTGAGATGCTTGGAAGTGGTTGTGTGCTGAATCAGTATCTCAGTACTTAATAGATATTGAGTATGGCCTAAGAAGGAATAAAACAATTTAAATCATCTTGTATTGAAAACATCTGATGGTAGTCTAGCCACTTCTAGATATGTGATATTCTCTAGTCCATGTGTACTAGTCTATGTTTATTTATTGTCTTGAGGCAGAACACAATTTGCCAAGTTATAGTGATACAAAAAGTTGTGTATCTCTACTGGTACTGTAAGCCGAGATGCTTCCTTTTTTTTTTTCATTCAGAAGGAGGTTAAATAAAAAATTTATCTAGGTTCAAACGAAGCGCTTAAAATGAATGCTTTTCATTGCCGTGATTGAGCCAGCAATGCTTTTAATAATATGCMCTCACACTGCTAGCCTCTTGGGATTTGAGGGATTCTCTGATGCAAACCATGGTGTGAAATTCATTAGTTACCAGTAACTGGTATTCTGAATCTGCTCGAGCAATTAATTTAATTTATAAAAATATACGTAAAATAYTGTTTTATGTTAATCCTATGTATTGTAATGGCTTTTGGATGGTAGTATCATAAATCTAACATAAAATATACAACTGGCCATGAATTAGCATCTTCTAGTTTAAAGGAATTAGGGTACACAGATTAATTTTTAAATATGAGTGACATATGCTGAGCATGTTTACAAAAGTGGAATGAATACACATATGCTTGTGTATCTGTCTGTCTTTTTAGTTATGCACATTGTTAAATTTCAGRGTGTTCTTTAAAACTCCATCTGGAACTGTACATGTCTGTGTGTGCATCCATGCAGATATATGTGTCTCTCTGSTATTATAAAGAAATGACTACAGGATAGATGCAACAATAGTTATTTATCTGCATTTATAATTGCTTAAGAAAAGTTTTGTAGGAAGATTTGATTTCACACTGACAGATTTCAACTAAGGTATTGCTAGTCCATGCAGTTCATAAAAGCAATAAAAATAAAGTAATTAAAGCTTCTGTTCACCCTATTTAGTTGTCAAGATGCATCTATGAATTAGATTAAAGGAAAAGGACTTTCAGAAGAACAATAAGATACTAATTATGCCAAAGGGCAGACTGAAAAGTTTCACGTATTCTATGGACAAGCAAGATTAATTAAAACGATGTATTTTAAGCCTCAGGTAACAGCGTGACTATTACAAGGGTTTTTTTGTAACTTTCAGGAATTCATTTTGGGTGTTTTTATATCAAAAGTCTTTGCTGTAACCAGGCAGTCAAAATCAACCTGAACATGAATGGAAAATGCTATTGACTGTTTTTTTCTTAGACCAGAATCACTATGATTAACTTTTCAAGTCTGACTTGAAATGGACCTAGAACTGAACCAAAAGTCAGGATTTTCATATGCTGTGTGAGAGGATGCAGGGAGGCAGAAGAACTGGTGTTGCTTAGCTGTGAGCCCATTCAGCAGAGTTCGAGCCTTATTTGGACCTTTCTTCTCTTTGCCCAGCAACCCCATAGCACGGATAATGAGAATGAATACCCATTTGTGTGCTGTGTTGCTTTGCAAATCCTGACAGGGACCTGCTCAGGAGGGAACACGGCAGTTTGCTAAGGTTGCCTCTTATCTAAACTACTTCTTGGGAAATGGGGTGACCAGTCTTTGGTTTTGGCAAAGGACTGTGTATTGTGATTATTGACTGGGACTTGTAAGTGATTAGGGGGAATCAGCCTGATTTTCTCAAAGTTTTAGATTACTTCTTAGATAACCCATTTTTATGTGTACCTGCCACAGGCATATATTTAATAGAACAGAGAGCAACAAACTTGTCCTCCCTCTCATTTTAGCTTCTATGGCCCTTAGTGCTGAGCCTACCTAAATTTCCATGGTGGTCCAGTGTGACAGAGCCTCCAGCAGCTCAAGCACAGCTGCCAGAGAAACAGAAAAAATAAGTGATGCTCAGCCTCTGACAACAGTAAAAAAAGGCCAACAGTGTGACACTGTTGGAGCACTGGTCTCATGATCTTTCTATTTTAAAATGTTACAGTCGCTAACATAAATCAGTTTGAACCAATTGAAACCAGTTCAAATTCTTTCACCTCTTCCACCAAATCATTACTGGACTGACCTAATAGTGATTCAGATCTGTTTCAGTCGCAACAGTGCATAGATATTAATTGCACTACACARTTATGGTTTGACTTCTTTCCTGTGACCCTTCATCTATGGTGGAAACCTGGCCTGAGCAAGTTACAAGAAGCTGAATACATACTCAGGTGAATGAGAAATTATCCACCGTGATCCTTTTAAAGAGTGTCAAAGCAAGCACAGGTAATGCCTTTTTAAGTCAAAGTCATAGTATTGACTGCAGGTGAACACACTCTCAGGATCTGCAAAGGAGCCTGAAACATTCTGTCCAAATTGTATTAAAGAGCCGTTGGAGCAGCTGAATGTGAACTCTTCCATTTCTTGGAGTCTCCATTTTTATGGGGTCTCTATGCATTAGTATGAAGTTTTTGCTGTTAATATTTGTACTGTCATTACATAAGGATGAAGTTTTAGAAGATTGTTRGCTTGCCCTTTACAGTAAGTGCTTAATTAATGAAAATAGTGTATACCAAAGAACATCAGATAGTAAAAATAACAGCTGATGAACTTTTTGCTTTAGTCCTCTCACTTTCAAATATTTAGTTTTGCTGTGAGCTAAGTTTATGTAACAACTTAATTTTGTATTTTTCACAGAAATGTAACCTGGAATAACTTAGCTATCCCAGACACCCACTGTTCCAGAGAGCTAGAAGAAGGTTACCAGTGCCCGCCTGGATTTAAATGCATGGACCTTGAAGATCTGGGACTAAGCAGGCAAGARCTGGGCTACAGTGGCTTTAATGAGATAGGTCTGTCCTACTGATAAAATCCATTTTAGTATCCATTTAAAAATGTTTTTGAAATGAATAGAACAGATAGTTCATGTCTGTGCTGAGAAGACATCAAGTGCAATCAGTATTCTACTCAAGTAGAACACATGCCAGAAAGAGAAGCTGTGCTATTTGCTTTGCAGTTATCACCTGGGATCCCAGGATTTAAATAACTTYAAAACAATGTCTTTATAAGGAGTCAACTGTTGATTATCATCAGTATGCAAATGCAATGACTAATTTCTGTGGTTTATTTTTGATTCATTTTAGAGTGTAAAACTCCCTCTGTTTGTCTAATTTTAGTAGTAATTCCCATGCAAAAAAAAAAGCCCCACCCAGAATTAATCATAATCATCTTGTTACTAAGGAGAAGATGGGAGAATAAATGATACTGCATATCTGTGGCAATCTTGATCCAAACTGTGTAAGTCAGAACATCAGCCAGAAAAATSATTGAGAGTCAGGCAGATTTTGCAATACAGGTGCAATTTGTGTTCTGTGCAAAACACTGAAGTTACCAGGAGAATACATTCTCTGACAGCTGCAATGTGTTGTGCCATCCCCATGAGGAAGTGAGTGTAGAACACAAAATCAGGAAAGGTGGCAAGAGCTTGGGCAGCTGTGGCAAGATCCACATCCAAATGGAARATATGCAGTTACTCAGTCAGAACATTGTGGTTATCTCACATTTRTTTAACAGACAAAGGTCCAACAGGAGCCTGCAGCTGTAAATTTTCATTTCAGAACAGGTAGGGAAGTACCTTCAAATGATAGAGCATACCCACAGGCTGAATTCTTTCTGATGTATCTCTTTGACTCTAAGCTGCTTCTTTCTTTCTTTTTAAAATATTTTTCTGGCTTGCGCTCTAGACTGTTATCCTGGCCTCAGCTGATTTTGAAAGTAATGAAAAGGTTTAATGACTGAATGACTGCAATCTAACAAGTTTTTTTGAGTATTGAAAGCCTTTACAGCTGAAATTGCTTCAGTTGGTTCCTGAATATTCAGGTTGCTGAATATACACAATGAGCCAGAAAGTTACAAGAAAGTCTCAGAGTCCTGCTACAAGTACTCTGTGACAGCAAATAATTTCTGGAAAAAACCTGCCATTTATGTCCTTTACTTTTTCGTGTGAGAAAGGGATAAAAATTTTCAACCAAGCACCATGCTGTTCCTTCTGGGAATCAGAAGCATACCATTTGTACCAGTACTGCTAGATGARTAACACTGCTGATAGTACCAAATTTTATATAAACTTTTTCTTCTGTAGATCTCAAAGGTTAATCCTGTCTGATGTTCTAGTGAATCTTCAGATTTACTGCCATGTCTGGATGAACATGGATTGAGTTCATGCTAGAACCTAAAACCTTCCRCATTTATGTTCCATAGTTATGGGGAGTTAGGGAGGGGAGCATGAGATAGGTTATTGCCAGAATAATTTGGCTTCAGATTGAAATCACCCTTCTTATCTTGACACATGAAATTATTTGTGGCATTGAAGGGTGTTGTTCTAGCTGCCTACCTCGTCACCAGGGAAAAGTAGTTGCAATGTCTTAGACAAGCTTCAATGGGTAGAAGAGTTGAATAAGAGACAGACTGCTTAATAAAGGAGGCCAGTTTGTTTTTAATGATGGGGCAGGTTGGCAAAGACAGGCGAARTAATTTGACCATGGATGCCTTCAAAACTGGTTAAAAATCCAGGACTGAAACTCTGCTCTCCTGAGTCACAGTCCTATGCCTTATCAGTCTTTCTGAGTGTTTCATTTTAAAGGTCAGAGATTGCTAACAGACCTAGGAGACTTGTAATTGATAAATTGTTTTTGTCTAGAAATATGTAAACAGGATATAACACCTCTCAGTAAAGTAGCCAGAAGTTAATTGAGTATCTCTTGAAGGCTGATTACTTAACTTCAAAATACTGACTATGACATAGAAGCTTTCCCACAAAATGTTTAATAAACTTCCTCAAATTAGGAGTGTTATAAAGAGCATTATAACCAGCAAGTTTATCAATATTTTATAAATAYCCATTTTGTGATGCACCTCTTTATATAGTTAACAGGTAAGTAATTAAATATTTTCTGTGCAATTATACTGTTTTATTGTACATTCGTTTGTATTTCATTTGCAGATATTATGATGCAGCCTGTCCTGGCTGCTGAAATCTATCATTACAAAATTCACAAGAGCATATCAGTTTGGCAGCTACTGTATAATTAGTAACTCTGAATTTGTGGCATATAAGTACAAGCTGTGAATATTTGAATTTCTGTTATTTTTCTTCTCTTGAAAAGAAAAAGAAGGATTTTTACAATTTTATTACTGGGTGAAGACCAAGATGTCCTAATCAGATAAAAGTTAATAGAGTTTTTAATACTGTGAATATGCCAACTAGGTAGCTTCATATTTRAAAAATACCTTGATTTTGACCATGCCCTGCTCCCACTCTTATAAATGGCTTTGWTTTTTAAGGATGAAAATTGGAAAGATGATAGTGTAAGTTTTGGTACTTATTTAAATAAATATTATTTCCCAAGTTTTMTGGTTTTAGTTTTGAGGTGTTCTGTTTATCTGTTTTATGTATATTTCCATGMATGTATGTATATATTGTTTAAGGAAGTCTAGTTATAGACTACTGATAAATGTGACTTGAAGCTGTCTTGTCAAATTATTTTAGGCCATGTCCTTCTGATGGGAAGTAGACTTCATAATCTTTACAGACAACTTATTGTGGTGCTTCATTTTCTGTCCTCTTAGGAAGATTTTYCTTAGGTRTAGCCYGAATCYTTCTTTATGCAATTTAAGATCATAWTTTCTCATCTTATTCACTATTGGCATAGACAAAACCTTAAAGAAAAGCTTTTCTGCATCTTTCATTATGCCTGCCATATGGCTCTAAATGCTTGATTCTTTTGCTATAACTTATATTTTATACCTTACATTCTTCTTACTGTCCTTCTCTAGACCTCTGGCTGATTCACCACTTTGTTGAAATACAGTACTGTCAGAATACCCCAGTAGAGCCATTCTTTTATGGGGTTTTAAGTTCTGTTAAATTTCTACATCCCAGTGAGATGTTTTCCATTTTAAGAACAGCATGTTGTGGGTGATTCATGCTTTTCTGATTTATTGCAGTCCTGCTGAAAGAACTGCCACCACTGTTTCCTATCCTTTGTTTGTTTACTTATTTCCTTTTAAATGTAAACCTTTACATTTGTCACTCTTGAACAGCATGCTTTCTTTTGTTTTTTTTCAAACTATTACTTCAACTTGCAAGATCTTCTGGAGTTTTAATACTCTCTTTATTACTTGTGCTGCCTTTTAGTGTACTTTTATCTGAAATTAGTTGAGTATAATTTATTTTCTATCAAYCTGATCAAGAGAGAAAAAATAAATAGAATTAGACCAAGATTAGACTCTGGAATTTTTTTTTTACGGTCTTCCTTTCTGACACTGTTTAATTAGTAGCTGCTCAAAAGGACACCTAACAAATGGGTTTGTACCCATCACAGATCAGTGTGACCTAGCCATATTCCCATGTGTTGTCATAGTGAGACAATGTTAAAAGCCTTTAAATGCCTTTTGAAATACGTAGACCATCTTTCCTTTGTCTACAAAAGTGTTCCCTTTCTCTTTACAAAACCTGCCTCTCTTCCACATTTGTACAGCAGAATGATTGGGRAGATTTGTGCCATAGATTCTCAAGTGCCTGCATCTTTTAATTTGTGCCAATAACATGATACTTACACAAGTATTATATGATAAATACACAAGATGTTTGTGAAGATCATTTTTCCAACATGGGCCACATAAGCATATATCTACAGCTAATGCCTCTGTCCTTCAATGTACATATTTCCAGATTGCACATAGAATGAAATAAACACTTATTGGTATCTCTAACTTTCCRAGTGTAATCTCTGAAGAGAGTGAAGTTACTAAAAGCTGGAGAAGTTCTGTCGGGCAGTACCTCTGGAAAAGTTATAAGCAAAAGTCACAGAGGTCTATTTCATAACCCTTCATGAAACTGAAGAATTAATGAAACAGGAACCAATTAGGTAAGCTCCCAGTACCTCAAATCCTTTTATCTGTGAAGTTATGAAAGGAAGGAATAGTAAGCAAAGAATAAGATACCTCCTCTAGGTGAGCTGACTTCAGCTGTTTCTGGTCCCACCTGAGAGGAGGCTACAGAAAGTTCCTGCTTTCTCGTAGTAAATTGCTCATGAACTCAGTAGAAACGCAAGTACTCTTTCCAACAGTTTGACATTTTGACACAGAACTTGACTTCTCAAGTAGCTGTTGTTCTTACACAGTGTGAGCCTTAATATAAAATTGAATCTTTTATTCTTCAGGCTGCCTGAAAGATGTTTTTGAACACTACCTGTGGGGCTGAGTGGAAGTAAGAGAAAGGATATGAATGAAAAGGTTGGCTGGCTGTGTGGATATTGATAGGAAAATTCCTTTCTATTGACTATACCTCTATGGTATTGCCAGGCTCTTCTCTTTCTCAGAATTCTTAGCTGGTTTTGATTCAGGCTTCTATAAAAAAGTTGATGTTTTCCTCATCTTAGAACAGCCTTCAGCCTTGTCTCCCACTGAGAGCATCAGGTACAYTCACAGCTGGCCTGTTTCTTCTTTCTGGTTTTATTCTCTTCTACTCAATTTTTCCTAGCTGTGTTTAATTGCATGAGGTGTAGCTGAGARCATGACAGTATTATGAAGTGTGTAAAAAAAGTTGAACTACATATTGAGAAAAATTACTTTCTTTTTGTGAACAGACACCACTAATTGTAAAAATTATTAATTATAGGATTTTTTTAAGTATTTTCATCTGATATACCTAAAAAGCATAAATATGATTGTTGAATTAAATAAGAGCATATAAGTCTGGGGAATTGGAGGGCTATGACAAGTACTTCTACCTTATATCTCACTGTTTATCTGAGCGTGCTTCTACCTTTAGTCAATATTTAACATGGCATTAACTACTATAAGGACCACACTAAGGATGTTGGCAGAGCTGTCTATGTGGGTTCTGTTGAAAAGGGTGCCTCATAGATGCAAATGTGCCAGAATACCCACTGTTGCTGGATCCCATACAGATTTCCTCCGTACCTGTACTTTCCACACATTACAGAGCCTTTTGCATTCAGGTTTTTGTAACATCAGCTGGTAATCATTCCACATGCCTCATGGGTACAATCTGCAATCATCTGCAGATGTATACTTGCAGCTACATCACTGATTTTACTCTTCACATAATTCCACAGAAGGTTTTTTGCATGATTTACAGTGCTATATATTGTTTCAAGTAGTCTCAAAAGGAAGTCCCAAATAAAGATACCTGAAACTTTAAAGATATTCTACAAAGTAAGCAAGAGATGTTTTAGGCGATGACAGATCATTCTGAAAGGAGAAGAAGGTGATAGTGGAAAGGATTGCAAGGATTTTTGTCAGCCTCCCAAGATGCCTCCTTCCTCCCTCCACTGCCCTTTCACCCAATCATATCTCCTGAATGAAGCTGGTTTCACTTTCCAAAGACATAGATGGCCAGAAATGCAGATCAGCATCACCACCACAGCCTGAATCACTTGGCTCTGAGTCATTTGGTACCCGGGATAATAGAAAGCAATGAGGGGATGTAATTGTTCAGTCAGAGCCTCCATTTAATTGTACCCATAAAGGCTGAAAGGTTGAGTTCTTACGAAATAAGCATTAGTTCAATAAAGATTTCATCAAAACTTTGCATCAGATTCCTTTAATTTATGGATGATATGTATGCTTGATAAATGTATTGAATCTTTGTGCTCTGTTTATCCTGGCAAGTATATCATAGTAGTAAATACTTGGATAAATAGGTCAAATTTATTCCACTAATGCAGCTCTTTGATTCAGGCACTTTCATGTATCTTCATCCATGACTTCGACCTGTGGAGTTATCATGGGATGACATGACAAGTGATAGTGGTGTTAATATGTGAAAGTATCAGAATGTAATTAGGGAAGCCATTCAGACTSTCTAGTAATAAAACACATATTTTCTAAATGTGAGCCAAAATGACTTAAAGCATGCTCCATTAATCCACTGATTGAGAAACSACTAGAAATCATTATTTCAAAAATGGTGATAGATTTTTTTTCCACTGGAATTCCTTCCCAGGCCTTGCAGATAGAGAGAATAGAGCCCTGACATTGGCTGAGGCACTGTTGTGGATAAGTCTCCACACAGGGAATTTCACTTATTTGTTTTACTGCCAATTAACATAGTATAATCACTCATTCAAGTATTAACAACTAAGGAAGGCAAACAGTTAAGAGACACTTGGGGAAAATGCCTATTCTCCTTTGCCTGTCTCAGCTTCAGTCCTCTCCTCCCAATGTCCTAGTCCCTGCTCCTCTGCTCTTGCAGCATCTGAGGTGAGGAGYGGTTCAGGAATCTGGAGTAGATGCATAATACTTCTTTTTTTTTTGCAACCCCTTCTTTCTTTCTTTTCAGCTGCTGCTCCTTCTTTATTAAGCATGGCCTCTGCTCCAGAATGGACTTAGCCTTGGGCTGCAGTTCCTTAATATTCTGGAGTGTCCTCTGTTACCAAAAGCCTACAGTTATGCCCAMTGAAGGCACACAACTAAACTTAGAAATGACAATCACCTTTACACAGGCACTTTCAGAAGATTATACAGGGTTTTGGTGAGCACAGAGGATCAAAGAAAACACTCTGTATGCCCTGTCCAGGTGAGAACAGTTTGAAGTCCTTATTGTGTTGTTCATCTTGGGAAATTATTATAGTTACGAGGGATGTAAATGCYATGAGGAATGAAACATGGCTATATAAATAAGGTTTAAAAGTTCACTTTGTTCCTTGGAGATAATGAACAAATTGAAAGTGAGTCAACTAACAAAGCTGTGTTTGAGCTTAAAGCACTATACTATTTTCTCTGGTTTCAGCTTCTTAAGGACCAGGTCACAAGGCCATGTTTAGTTTCCCATCAGAAAAAAAATTTAATAACAGAAGGTCATGTGAGTTTTGTTTTTTCTTTGGCAATTCATTTTATTTGYCAGAAAAATGMAATTCAGTGGCTGGAATTCCAACCACTGTTGGAATCTGTCTTATCCTCTSTGTGCATTTAATATCATTAACTCACTAACTGAATAATTAAAACAGTTTCAGGCATTCTGATCCATCCTTCCATCAGTGCTGACGTGCTCAATAGTTTAGTTGATTACTTAACCTTGAAACAAAAAATACAATTTATATAATCTTGAGCTMACAGAACAAAGAGATTTTGCAATGCAGTGTGTACAAAATTCATTTTGCTACTACWGAATACTAAGGTTTACCTAAGAAACACAATATGATTTCATTCTCAAATTGGTACACCAAGAAAGGGCTGTTGCTTATGAGCAGAAGCAGAAATTARGACTAAGCAAACTTAATTTATCAAATTGTGCTTATATGACGCAAATATTCCCAGTCTTGGCAGTGTTCATGGCATGTGCCTGCATGGTAAAGCAGAGTCTGGTAAACCAACACCTTGCAGACAACAGACAGCAATAATTTTTTCCCCTTGGCCTGTCTCCACATTCTGCAAAGTTTACTTTATGCTTTGGTCCTATTTCTGCACCTTTTGAATATGAAGTATTATCAGGAGCTTTAAAATTAGCTACATAATTTTCCAAGTGGGTCATCATTTCTGCAGTTTCAACAACAGTKCTGCCATGGGGTGGGGTGGTGGTGGACCACTGCCTCTTATGTCTTGGCAAGGATGTCCCACCTTACGATGATCATTTGTCCCCCTTAAATGAATGCATGTGGTTCATTGCTTTATGAACTTTAGCTCAGTTCCAAATAGAGGTGCCTCTGTTTTGTTCAGATACAGTGCTGTCAGAATATTTGTACTGCTGCATTGGCAGGGTCTGAGGACACTCATACTGGCTTCTTGACTCTGCAAAATTTTTTTCTTTAGTTGGAGACTGCCCTGTCCTCATTATACCTGTTTTCTCCATTTAGATGTAAGTTTATTTGAGGTTTTACAARCCTTATAATGACACTAACAAATTTTAAGGTGTTTCCCAAGGTGATTGGCTAGCAGCAGACTGGTTTTAGAAATGCTGATACCCTCAGTATGAAGGTTTCTCCTGAGTAGACACTGAGGGATTGGCCCTTATTTACTGAATTCCTTTGGTCATAAATACATATGTATTGTGTTTCGTGTATATCAAGTGCTCCTGCAGCCAGAAAGGACAGGGATCATAACACTCTGTTAACTGTGTATGCAAGTGAATAGTACTTCAGGAATACAGCTTTTCTTAATAGTTATGGAAAAGGTTTATAAAAAGCAGACCAATCCATGTGACTTCACTATTTCTTCCTGCAATAGATGAGATATGGTAGTTACCAAACAATTTGGCAYTAAGATATTAAGGTGAGTGCAAATTCGCTCTGTTTAGCAAAAATATTATGACACATGGCCAAATCATTATTGCTATAGGACTGAACAGGCCTTTCAACCCTGAAATTTTCAATGGAAAGCCAATGGGCTTTAACTAAGTGCTATATCTCAGCTGGTGAGTTTGCATGTCTGAGGTCTTGGTTCTGTATACTSTGGCTGTTGTGACCTATTGTTGTACTGTATTTTACCTGTACTGGTATTCCTGCTTGATTTCTGTGGGAGAAACAGCCATGATAAATGTGTGACAGAAGGCAGCTCCTGTCCTACTTCCTGAGGCAGCACTGTATCCTTCCCCTCTGCAGCACACACTGACCACTTAAATTACCTGTACAGTGTGGGTCCACGAACATCATTGGGATGTAAATATTGGCTGTTACTCATGGTCACAATTGAGTGCTTTGTATTTCTGTGTTAGAGATAACTAAACCCACAGACTTTCCACAGAGGATACTGAGATAATACTTCTGATTTCAGACAACTGAAGAAGTGACCTGAATTAAAACAAACAAAACAAATCAAACAATCCCCACACACACACCCAAACAAACAAACAAACAAACAAACATCCCTCACCAAAACAAAAAGAACACCACTTCCTCAGCTATTTGATGTTTCTGTAGGCTTCACTTTTCTCAGTTAAGCCATTCTAGTTGCCTGGTTAATTAAGACCTTTTTATTTTTAAGCAGTAGTTCAGAAACACAAAATATTGCCCAAATAATGTCTACTGAGTTATTTCTTACACTAACAAATGGTATAGGGGAAGTTGTAAGTTTTAGAAACTTAGATGAATTTGAACAGTCCTCCAGAATTTTAATTTATTGCTGTGTTAATCCCAAAGTAATTGAGTCTTGTATTAAACCAAGCAATCAAGTGAAACTAATGTGAATAGATTAGTACAGTTATACTGACAAAGAAAACTTTGCCGCTGCTGAGGGTCTTCAGTGGAACACACTTTTCCCTACTATTTCAGGGTGTTCTATGTTAGTGTTGGTAGCTAAATAGGTAGACCTATAATGGAATAAAACAAATTTCCAGAAAACTTTAATTTTTCTTTTGTTCTCTGTTTTGTTTGTAATTGTGGACTAATCCTGGTGGGCATCTTTTGCTACTGAATCTATTTTGATATATCCCTTATGTTGTTATGGTATGCTGCACAGAATTTATTCACCTGTCCAGTGTCTGTGCTGTGCACTTCCTTCTATCTCTCTTTCATTCTCATYTGATCCTAAGAATGCTGAAAGAGTTTTTTGCACACTGAACCAATATATTTTGGTTAGATTTCATTTTSAAAGTAATTATTTTGGAAGTTTTCTTTCTAATATGCCTTCTGATAAGTACTTGCGTTAGAGTGATGGCAATGTTAAAAAAAAAATCGTACTTGCTGATGTAATGTAAAAGGCCCATAAAGTGTCACTGATCATAATCTGAAAAGGTGAAAGAGCAAWATGTAGCAGAAAGGCAGACTTATTAGAAGGTATAAAAAAATGAAAGTTGAGGCAGGTCAAATGCAAGTTTTAATTGCATCTCATGTTTTTTTGAACTGTAAGTGATATCACCTCAGATAAATTGATACCTTGTTTATATAAAACTTCATGTACTGTTTCTTAATTTATCTRAAGTAATGTATTCTTAAATTCTGTGTAAATTTTCTCCTGAGATTGCTAGGTTGAAGTGTAATAACCTGTGTAAATTTTCTCCTGAGATTGCTAGGTTGAAGTGTAATAACNNNNCCACAGAAAAACCCCACCAAACATAAAAAAGCTGAAACCGACCAAACCAACAAAAACCCAAGAAAAAAAACCAAAACAACTCCCATGTAACATAGCATTGGAGAGCTCACTGGCACCAGCACAGGAATTGGATTCTTTGTGAACTGCTTAAGTATCCCCACCCCTTGCTCCCTGCTGCAGTGCATCCCAAGTGGAGAGACATGTGCTACAGCATAAGGATTTGAGGAGGCCTGGAATGGAGCTCATTGGGAAATGTGGTGCTGGAGATATTGCAGCTGGCTCTGCAAGATCCAAGCTCCCAGAGGGCATCCCTAGCTGGAAACAGCCTTTGCTCTGCATCCCCTGGAAACCCTTCAGCCTGCCAGTGCCCACTGCTGCTGTGAGTTACATGCAGTGTAAACMCTATTTCCACAGTGACCTTCTCACGCTTATTTTCTACTGCCCCTTCTCTAGCACAGCAAGGCCTCCCAGTGTGATTTTAGGACACACTTTCTGTGAAGGCAGAGGAGGAAATTTGCTTTTGTACTGCTGCTACRGTTATTTTGTAATTCCTATGGAAAGCATAAGATAAAACTCTCAGGTCTATTACCGACAGTGATGTTTCTCTTTCCCCTCATGCAGAATGCTWACCAAAGGGTCAGATAACTTTGAGACGCTAAGTATGCTTAGTAAAGCAATCAAGAAACATGTGTGCTMGGAATGCTGTGGTCAAAGGGAAATAAATGCACACTAAGATGATTTTCTTAATGAGGATTTACTAAGAAAACAAATAGAAAGAGCTGCTTCAAGTAAAACAAACATCCCAGCCCACCAGTTTTCACTCTGCATGAGAGTTGAAGAAAGGCTTATGTCAAAGACAATAACTATTTGTGTGGATAGCTACTCAACAGCTCTCAGCCTGACAAGGAGAACAATGAGAAAAAGTAGAAAGAGGAGTTAAAGGTGTGACAGGTGTGTGAACAGCCTAGAAACAAAAGGTGTGACTAATTTCAGCCCTGCTAAGGAGCAGAAAACTCAGCCAATAGACAGGGCATGAAGTCAGGCAATTAGAAGCCTGTCATTCCATACCAAGAAAATTAGATCCTATCGGTTTAATTATCAGTCAGTGCCATTAAGACGATATAGCGCTGCATAATGAAAGCTGCAGTTACCCGGTAATGCAGGTAATTGTTTTCACAGTGGAAGATTTTCACTTTCAGACAAGAGTTTCAGGATGTGGCTGGTTTACAGGCTTTGACCTTCAACACTTATATAATGTGTGGGGCACATGGTTTTTACCTTGTCTGCTGAGATTTGATTATTTTATCTTAAATGTCATTTTCAAAAAGTTGGTGAAAATGAGCAAAACCACTACTAGAAATACAATGTGCAATACCCAGGCGACATGTCCTCTGTTACTGTAATTAGAGCAGCTTACCAAATCATTTTTGATTTAAGACCTTTGATTTGATAACACAAGGCCAGCTTGCAGCTTGGCTCTCCCATTTCTGCTGGGGAATAAGAGAGAGTAATGCTGTTCCAGAAAATCTGGTTCACAGATGGCCACTCTAGAGGGGGGAGCACACACAGAGCAACAGCTTAGGTGTGACTGTCCAGCACACCAGCTCATCTGTGGTAACTGGCTTCATACATGCTGCTGCCCTGCAGCAAATGTGTAATGCCATGCTCCTTCCTCGTTAAATAGTTCACAGTCTTGTTTTGTTACTCTGTTGTTCGAATATTTACATACTGAGTGTTTGTTTTCTCAARTGCCTTTTCCCTATTGTTCTTAGAGACTTTTGGTAGCTACTGTATTCTACTCCATTGTCAATGTCATGACATTGCCCTTCAGAGAAATTCTTACAGAATATCTAGTATGCACTGAGTGGTATTGCAAAAGATCTAGGTTACAAGCTGAAAGAAKAGTAAAATATTTTGGATCTCCTGTGAAATATTTAAATACTTCTTAAAAAAAACTGTAACGCCATTCACTTCCAGTTACTGCCTTTCTCATAGCAAATGAGAAAGARTAGGAATGGCTTGAATGAACGAAATCTTATCTAAGAACATTAAATACCTTGTGTATTCTTTACTCTGATTGTAAGTTTTGGTTGTAATCAAACTGAGAGCTAGATCTTGCAGTGTCTAGCAGGTGATCTGAACAAATATTTTGAATAAACGTTTTAACACCTCTTACAAATAGTTACCACTTCTGTATTACTCTGTACTTAGGACACTGTATTGATACATCTTGGTCTCCTTGCCACAGGGTCATTTTTGTACTATGAATTGTTTCAATATGCAAATTATTGCTCTTTCCCCTAAAATATTTACAGATATTTTCAGTGGATAGATTCCTTAATTGTTCAAGCTGTTTTGAAAGTACTCCTTAATATTAGGCAGATTTTAAGACCTTTTGAAGACGTGGACTTCCATCTCCAGGGAGGGTGTGATTGGTCATCTTGGGAAATGTCAACATACATCTTCTCCCATACTGCAGTAAGCCTTTTCCAGTTTCATCCAAAAACTCTTTTAGAAGGTTGCCTTCTACTTTTCTGACAAATCTGTACTACTGCCTGTTTGCTGTGGGGAGTACCATAATGATCATTACTTTGTCTCATTTCATCGTTGTATCAACYCTTGTGTTAAGTATCTCAGTTTACATCCGAAAAAGTGTTAACCATACAACAGTATGACCTTTTCCTTTCCATTGTGAAGARTACTGCAGTAACTAAGCTCCAAATTGTGGCATTTAATTTAAATAGCTACAGTGAACTTGAATGGCTTTGAGCCTGTTTCCAGCTAAGCTACACACTTTTAAAATTAATGATACTGAAAAAATTAAAATTATTTCTTGCGTAAAATTCAAAATAAGTTAAAACACTTAGCAAACCTACTGTCAGAAGTTTTTGTCAGTCATCACTGATAAAGGGACATCTAACTGTTCATAGAACATAGGTGCTCTRTGGTAATATGTACAAGATAAAAGCTTCAGAAACCTGTTCTATATCTCAGGGACCTGACTCTACACATAGCTGATTCATCTTGATAGAAGTTACCCAGGGGCTGGCAAATTCAAAGAAGATGGATTAGTCACAGCAGGACTTCTCTATGTCTCTTCTGATAAACTAYGTTATTATTTTCTTCTGATTACCTGCCTGTGGCAGGTTTCGCATGGTTTTCATATTGGTATGTGTACTACTTGTATAGCCTTCTGTATTAGCTATTGCTATATGGTACATATTAACATTTTTCTTACATTTGTTTTGCATCTGATGTTTTTAGGCATTTTARTTAGAATTCTGAGGTTAAGTGACAATTAATTAAATGTCTGCCACCATCTCTCTCTGAAGCAACAATCTTTAGCTGAATTACTGTTTAATCTTCTCTAAAACAATATCTGTATGTGTTTTCTTTCTCCTATTTCATTGTTTTTTCATGTAGAATCATAATTCTGTCATTACCTGGAGGTTTTCTTTTTGTCCTTGTTATCTGATACAGAACTATGGAGCAATAATGGTGATTCATGGACAGCTAGTAGCAGTGACTGGTAATTGCATACTTCAAAATTGACTTAAAAATGCAGCCCTCTACCATAGCCAGGAATATGTTTTCACTGAAATTCACAAAGCAAGGTGGTAAATGCTCTGGAAGTAGCTAAAGATTTTGACTGCATTTATTTGGGCATTAAGATAAATTCTGAAGAGATTTTGGAGTATCATGGGAGAGTGAATACTGTTTTTGGATAGTTGCTCTGGGAAGGTTGTAGGATTAACTTAATAGATGTCTGTATGGYTGTTTCAAAATCAAATTAGTCAAATTAGGCTTTTACCTGGTCATTTTATCCAGTGAGGAGTACTCCTTCTACTGTGCACTTACTCAAACTGGTTAACCTGCTTTCCACAGCAGTTTCACAAGTGTCTTAAACCTAAGTGAAATAAACTGTTTTAGTTACTTCACACCTGTCTGTTTCTATTCCCTTCTCAAATACTTTACCAGATTTGTCTGATATGATGCTTTATGTGATACCAGACAAGCTAGTCTCCATCAGCATATCTTTCTCCAGATGCTTTCTGATTTCACTCTTTCCTTAGAAATGCTATGAAATCATAATACACATGCTTTCATGGACCTGGGGACTCTTAATATCTCCAAGAGATGACCTCTTTTTCTCCTTTTTCTTTTTCTTTTTCTTTTTCTTTTTCTTTTTCTTTTTCTTTTTCTTTTTCTTTTTCTTTTTCTTTTT